>NW_024580834.1:7640-12737 GCF_017639235.1 Corvus kubaryi
CCACTGCTGTGACAGCTCTGAGGCACCCTGGCCATCCCTTGGCTGCTGTCTGGATGTTCACTGCCACTGCTGCAGCAGCTCTGAGACACCCTGGCCATCCCTTGGCTGCTGCATCCAGAGAGGCAGGCGACTGCCCTGCAATACGAGCCCAGGTCTTGTGCCAATATTCCCAAAGCAATCCCTGCTTTTTGTGGGAAAACAAAAGGAATGGTTTACTCACAGCTGGAAGTCCCAGGGCTGGGGCTGACATGAGGGTCTTCTTCAGTTGGTTAAAAGCTTGTGTTGCTTCTTTTGTCCATTGAAGGTCTCTGTTTCCTTCCGCAACCAAGGCATAGAAGGGTTTAACCAACAGCCCATAATTGTAAATCCACAGTCTGCACCACCCTGTCATGCCCAGAAAGGTTCTCAGTTCCTTTACTGTTTGGGGTTTTGGAGTTTGGCATGTTGCTTCTTTCTGATCCTGTCCTAAAGTTCTTTGTCCAGCACTGACCTCACAGCCCAAGCACGCAACTGTTTGCCTCAGCATTTGGGCTTTCTCCTGGGATACTCGATACCCCTGTAAACCCAAAGAGTTTAGGAGGCTCACTGTCCACTCCACACATCTCTGGTGTTTTAGTAGCAATCAGGAGGATGGAACAGCTGTCCTCCTCCTGATGGGGCTCCCCAGGATTCCAGATCTCTTGCAAGCTGTTCTCCAAATATTGTGGGGGAGTTTTTAAATCCTTGGGGTAGCACAGACCATGTGAGCTGAGCTTTGCATCCAGTCTTGGGATTCTCCCATTCAAGTGCAAAGATTTTCTGGCTGGCCTCATGGAGAGGAAGGCAAAAGAAAGCATCCTTTAAATCTAAAACGGTAAACCAAGTTAGTTCAGGTGTTAAACAATTTAATAAAGTATTGGGGTCAGCAACCACTGGGTATAAGTCCTTGGTTGTTTTATTAACAACTCTTAAATCCTGTTCTATTCCGTATGATCCATCAGGCTTTCTGACAGGTAAAATGGGAGTATTGAATTCAGATTTTTAAAAGTCCTATCTGCAGAAAGTTTTCAGTTATGGGGCTAATTCCTTCCCTGCCTTCCTTCTTCAAAGGATATTTTTTAACTCTAACTGGTTTGTTTTCCTTCCTTAAGCTTAACTTGTACAGGGAGTGCATTCTTTGCTCTCCCTGCTATGTTAGAAGCCCATACCCCAGGGAATACTTGATCTATTACTTTCTTGTTAATCTCTTCTTCATTTTCAATTTTGGTTTCATTTGCTATCGACATCAGACTTAACAATTCTATGGATTGTTCATCTTTAACCTCCAAAGGAACTTCTCCATTTTTAAATACTATTTTTGCCTCTAGTTGCTCCAGTAAATCTCTTCCCAAAAGTGCTGGTGGAGCATTAGGCATGTATAAAAATGTACGAATTCCCCATTGTCCCCCAAGTTTCTATTGCAATGGTTTGCAGAAGTATGCTCTTTCAGATTGACCAGTTGCTCCCTCACTGCAACAGAATCATTTGTTCTTGGCATTAAAGCTTTATTGAGCACTGAGGATGTTGCCCCTGTGTCTATTAAAACCTCCATTTCTTTTTCATGGTTCCCTAGTTTAATTAGAACCAGAGGGTCCCCTAGGCTGGGAACCTCTGGTGCCCTTCAGTCTTCTTTAGCACGAGCAGCCACTCCCTCCCTCTTTTGTTCTTCTCTTCTTTGATGATCGCCTTTTCTTCGTTCTGGGCATTGGTTCTTCCAATGTCCGATTTCCCTGCAAAAAGCACACTGATCTCTCCCTAACCGGGGTGGTCCTTGCCCATGTCCCCCTCTCTCTTTTTCTTTTGCTATTCTTATTAATTTCCTCATCCCTTGCTTACATCCCTCTTCTCTATCACTAAAAACTCTCCATGCTTCCTCTAGCAAAGTCTCTAAATCCCGTGCTGCCAGGCCTGTATTTTCTGGAGTTTGCGTCGAACGTTCCCTGTAGATTGTCCTCAAAATAAGCTCACCAGGTGTTGCGTCCCTTCCTCAGATTCGGGGTCCAACGTTGTATGACAACGCATTGCATCTCGCAAATGTCCTAAAAACTCAGAGGGTGTTTCAGAGGGACCTTGCTTAATTGCATATAGGGCTGAGCAGTTCATGGTTTTAGGAACTGCCCTCTCCAGTGCCTTTGCTATGAAATCTCGGTAACCCTCCAATCTCTCCATGTCACTGCCATCATTAGGATCCCACTGCGGATCTTGGAGAGGAAAAACATCCTTCACTCTCATTTGGGTGTTTTTGCAAGCGTCCTCTGCTAAACTCCCTGCTGCTTTCAAAACCAATTGTTTTT
Source organism: Corvus kubaryi (assembly GCF_017639235.1). Taxonomy (NCBI): domain Eukaryota; kingdom Metazoa; phylum Chordata; class Aves; order Passeriformes; family Corvidae; genus Corvus; species Corvus kubaryi. The sequence goes on from NW_024580834.1 coordinate 9,953, forward strand.
CTGTCTCTGTGAGGGCACTTAGCAACAGTTGAAGTTCAAACCAGTCAAGTCTATGCTGTTTAACCACGAATCTAAATTTCTTTGCAACACCTATTGGGTCGCTCCGATAATGTTTAGCAATCTTTTCCCAAGCCTCCAGATCTGCTAGAGAAAAGGGGATTTTAACTAATATTGTTTTTCCCTCAGAACTTACTGCCTCTCTCAAAGGTGCTTTTATGATTTCTTTAGTTTGTTTCTGGGTGTGGGACGCTACAGGGCCCTCTGGGGAAAGCAGCTCTTCCCCCTCACTGCCACTGCTGGGCAATAGTAGAGCTTTAGGGGTCTTTTTCCTAGAGGGTGTGGGTGAAATGGAAGTTGAAATAGAAGCTGAAGGTGGGACTGGAGTTGGTTCAGCTGTACTTGCAGCTGGAGCTGGAGTTGGCATCGAGATCCAAGTGAGGGGTGAGATAGGAGCTGGGATAGGAGTTGGTCCCCTGGGAAATGAGGTGGGGGGTGACGTAGGAGCCAATTCCCCTCGTCTTTTAGGAGGTGGTTTAAACAAATCCCGCAGCTCTCGCTCCAGTGAGTCAGCTGGATACACTTCATCAGGGTGTGTGCAGCGTGGGTTTATTGAACAGCTACTGCAACATCGTTCAGGCTTTCCCTCGTTAATTTTATTATCCTTTTCTAGGGCCAGGGGATTGGAAGGGGCCTGAATTGCACAGTCCCTCTGCCACTCGGGGTGGTTTCGGAGGGAGATAAATAAATCAGCATAGGTTACTTCCTCCCATCTCTGCTCTCGTCTCAAAAAAAGCAGAAGCTGTAATAGGGTCTCATAATCCACAGTTCCAGCTGGAGGCCATCTGACACCTTCTTCGAGCTTGTAAAGTGGCCACCATTGTGTGCAAAACTTGGTAAGAGTCTTTTTGTTTTCTTTACCACCACAACCCACTAATTCTTTCCAGTGTGTCAGGATACATCCTAAAGGACTGGTTTGAGGGATCTCTTTACTCTGGCTGGTTCCCATTACTTTCTCTTACAGCTCCTTCTGCACAGTCCACAGCTCAGGTTAAAATCAATTTAAAGGGCTGTCAATGCTGACTACACTTTCTGCACTGGGTTACAAAGCAATAATAACGTCTGGTACAAAACTCACACTGCAATAATGTGCACAAACAATGCTGGCTTGTAAATACACTAAAAACTACAGAAATTTCTACAAACGCAAGCTAGTCCACTCACTTTTCCAAAATTCTTTATTTTGCTACCGGTTGCTCCCAACCCAAAGCCACCAAGTTACCTCTCAGGGTTTGATATAACTTTTAAATAAAATTTTCCATTCGCGAATTCTTAGGGATCTAACTCAAACCGATGAGGTGAATGAATTTTTATTTATCTAGTCAGCTTAAAATAGATTTAAACTTACTGTTTGCTTAGCTGCAATTATAACTTTTGACCCAGGATGGCGATATTACCTTTAAAATACACCTCAGACAGCAAATGCTGCCGTCTCTCTCGCTTCTGAGGGCCCCGGCCCTGTTAGTGAGAACACCGGGTGTTAACAGCCGACACCGTCCCCTCGGAACCAGACACACACCCTACAATTACAGTAAAAATAAAATAAAATAAAATAAAATAAAATAAAATAAAATAAAATAAAATAAAATCACAGCGCACAGCGTTCACTTTCAGACACTCACCATACAAACATTCACCATACACGCTTCGTCTTTCTCCGGCCGCCTCGTTGCGGCTCCAAACTCCTCCCTTGCTCTGCGCTAAGCACGGCTCAACAAACCCTCGCACATCTGTTCACACAGTTAAAACACGCTCACAGCAACATAAACACCCGAGCCCTCCACGGCACAACAAACAGGGATTTACCTGAACAACTGCCAGCCCCGAATTGCGAGCAAACAAGCTTTCTATGGCACAGCAAACTTAGAACACACGCACAACAGCGTAAACAACTGTGCCCTCTACAACAAACAAGGACTTGCCTTTAAAACTGCTGGCCCCGAATTGCGAGCAAACCAAACCCAAGCCCTCTATGGTACAACAAACAAGGACTTGCCTTTAAAACTGCTCGCCCCGAATTGCGAGCAGACCAAACCCAAGCCCTCCACGGCACAACAAACGGCAAAATCCCCTCTGCCGACAGGCACTGCCTGAGCCTCCCCGGCCCGGCAGCTCCACAAGTGGCCTTTAGCCGGCCACTGGACACCAGTGCAGCTTGCAGGACACTACACAGGCACCAGCTGTGCGTGGGACGTCTCCCTCCGACTGACCAATGACCACGCGTACGCCTTACAGGTCACTGTTCCACTGCTCCAGGAGTTTCTTTAAACACACCGTATTGTCCGGAGTTTTAGTGGTCAGGAGTCCTTGTCTGCTGCTGGATGGACAATCCGGGAAGCGGAGCCCTCTGTCCAGGAATATCCCGGGGGTGCCCCGAGGGGTCCACCCGCCCGGGCTGGTCTCACAGCCAAACAGAACTTTCTCCAGGCTGGGTCACCAGAATGATTCGTTAAATGCCGATATCCACGGACAAAGCCCCTCTAACTAATTACAATTAGACGGTGCTGTGTTGATTCAGGCACTGGCGGGCGGCACGGCAGCAGCCTCCTGAAGACATTCCAGCCAAGTACAAGGTTCTTTGTCCTCTACTTACCACTCAAAGTTTTACATCCTGTATGGCCCCAGCACCTCCCATCCCCCGCTCCGTATTAAAATGAGATCATTAGCCTTTCACACATGCGCAGTTTCTCTCTGGAATTGGGTCGGTGGTCTCGAATTGGGTCAGTGG
>NW_024580835.1:0-16710 GCF_017639235.1 Corvus kubaryi
GCAGAAACAGAGCTCACAAAAGTGCCAGCTGAGCAAGCTCTTGCTGCCTACAACTTCAACTGCACCCATTAAACTACCAGCACACGCCTTGCTATCAGCACTTTCCTTCTCAGCTCTAGGTACCATGCTAAGCCTTCAGCCTCACAGAGTCAGGATCCAAAGGGAACGGCCCCAGGGACTGCTGACACGCTAAAGGTAGCAGGACAAAAAGCTCAACAGCTTGGCGTTTGCATTCCCACTGACAGTTCAACAACTCCAATCCCCAGAACTACCTGTTGGGAAAAGCCTTTAAATTCCCTGAGAGCACCCAAACTTGCTTTCTTTGCCAAAGAGAGGAACTATAAGTCTGTCTCCTAAGAAATGGCATCCCCTCCTCCAAAATACAAAACATCGAGGGACTGATCCCATACCAAGGTGTCAGAACACCGTTACTCGGCATTACCTGCCCAGGGCACCAGATCAGCTGCACACCCAGACTCAGCATAGCCATGTACCTTGTCCAAAAGATGTGCCCTGGCACACCTTCCAAGGACCACCTCTGAGAAGTGGAAACCATATGTCAAATTGAATCTGTCAGGAGGCCACCTTCCAAAGATGGATACTGACTCCATCATTGTACAAATTGAGGCAGTGCTTCCCAGCAAATATGCCAGAAGAGAAAGTTGCTGCCGCCCTTGACCTGCATGAGGCAGCTTCTTCTCTGCACCTCCAACACTGGGCCTACGTGCTTTCCTTGCCATGAAAAAGCATTGCCATGCTCATTCAGGATCTTACCAAGTGAAAGTTGCATACCACCTCCAGTATTGCATATGTCCAGCAATTGGTCCTACACAGAAAGGGCCTGCCCAGAAATATCTTGCTGGACTCTTCCTCCTCACGGTACCTTAGCATCTGCTCCACCACCACTAGCACTATGTCCTTTGCTTCCCAAGGAAAGGCACTCTGAGTCACTCGGCCTGGCTTTGCATCAGTACCTTGCCTAGTACCTACTGTTGCTTGGCTTCCCTTGCCTATGTCTGCCTTGCCTCGCCCTACCTACAACTTCCCTGCTTTGCTTTACCTTGCCTACCACTCTCTACCTTGCCTTCCATGCAGGCAAGGCAATGCAAAACAAATGTAGGCAGTTGTAGGCAAGTCAAGGCAGAGGCAGGCAAGGCCAGAGAAGTGAGGGGAAAGCAAACGGAGTGGTAGGTGAGAGAAGGCCCAGAAGTTGTAGGTAAGACTGGTTATAGAGAGGTCAACCCAGTGATGGGTAGGCCACAAGAAACAGGAAGGGCTACGCAAGGCAAAGCCCTGGAGGAAAGCAGTAGGTCAAGGGTAGGGCATGGGCATACAAGGGAATGTAAGGCTAGGGAGGGTTAGCAGGGCAAGGCAAGGAAACTCTTGGGTTGGCAAGGCAAGGCAAGTGACATGTACGTTCAAGGACTGCTGGTACACAAAAGCGGCCAGAACAGACTGCTCTGTCTGGCCTTGATCTCACATGGGCCATCTCTAATCTGTACCTGAAACACCTGGGTGTAGGTTCTGGGTGTATTCGGACGGGCGGAGACGAGAGATCTCTATAAGCAGATCTTGGGACATGCGGTTTATTGCAAAGGGCGTGGGTATAGGGGCACTGCTCAGAGCTGCCAGACTCAGCTCGGAGCAGGCCCAAGAGAGCAAGAGAGCAAGCGGGTAAGAGAGAGAGAGAGAGAGAGAGAGCGAGTATGAGAGTGGAAAAGAAGTAGTAAGAGTGTCTGAAGTCCTGGTTACAATACAATAAATCATCTTCTGTACTGAATATTCTAATTGTCACTAACCAATCTAATACAAGATACAAATCCTATAGCATTTACATACAGCCTATAAGAGTTCTTATATTACCATAGAGTGTTACATCTTAACTTCTAAAAACTACTCTTTGGACCCCTTCTGCTGAGCTAGTAGGGTCTGCTCTGACCCTTGGACCTGCCTGCAAGCAGAGGGTATTGTTCAATCAAGAGGGGATTACCTTCAGTCGGCCATACCATTGTTTTCCAGTTGTTCAGTAACTAAGACTTGGTATTTCAAAAGTGGCTTTCATTTCGATGTTGCCTGTAGTTTTCATATTCCCAAAATCTTTTGTCAGGCAATCATATTTATAAAGCTTTCCCGTTTCATCTTCCCCAACACCTGGGCTACCTGCTTTCCTTCATATGTACAAGAACTGTCATTCTAGCCCTGAAGCCCAAGGGCAAAATGTAGATTGTCTGTCCAAAATTCAAGACATGCAAGGATCTGTGCCAGAAAAAGCTGCCACAACAGATGGGTGTGCTTACACACGACCTCCCCTAAACTTGCTCTCACGTGCTCCTGTGTAGAGAAATGGCTGAGTGAACAGGGACATGTATACTTGCACAATCCAAGCTATATTAGTGAACTGTCCTTGATTGGGAAAAAAGAGAGGAGCAATGCTGATGTGGCAAGCAACAGGATGTTGGGGAGGGGGATGCTGACCATAGAAAGAGAAAAACTTATGTTAGTTAGTCGCGTGCATATTAATCTGTAACCAATCGCTTGCTATTAAAGGCTGCGTGAACAGTAGCTGTAACCTAATAGTATAGAGCTTGCTTATGTGTGCTTGAGGAATTAGAGTATAACTATGTGTCTGACAATAGAATAAACGGAGTTCCATCATATCTCTATGAGAAGCGTGGTTCATCCCGGCAGATCTCTGGCTATTCTCCTGAATCACTGGAGGTATGTGAAGGCCTTGAAAATCCTAGGAGGAGCAGGCAGGGCAAGGCAAGTTGAAGAAATTCCACAAGAAGAGGAGTCTTGAATTCCAGGTGGGGGAGGGGTCAGCAAGGCAAGGAATGACTTCAAGGGAAAGGCAAGAAAAGTGGAGGTTTTGCAAGGCAAGAAAAGTGGAGGTTTTGCAAGGCAAGAAAAGGCAGAGTTAAGCAAGCCAGTAAGAGTCCTTGAAAGAGAAGGAAAGGCAAGGCTGGACCTGACAAATGGGGAGAGACATCAAGGTGGGATGGGTGAGCAAGTCAGTGCAAGGCAGTGGAGGGAATGATGGCCCAGGGAACGCTACAGAGGCTACAGCAAGGCAATGCAAGGTGTGGGGAAGCAAGACAAAGTAAAGGAATTGTCGGGAAAGGCAAGGAAATGAGAAAGGCTGTAGGAAAGGCAAGGCAAAGAAAAGTGAGGGTGGGGTAGACAAGGCAATGGGTGAAAAACATTCCATGCACGACAAGACCAGGATAATAGCAGAAGGGGAGTCAAGGTGGAGGATGGGTGAGCAAGGCAATGCAAGGAGCTGGAATGGTAGGAAGGGCAAGGGAAGGACATGGATGGGTCAGGTGTCCAAAGGAAAGGAATGTTCTGTTAGGTTTGTGGGGAGAGTTGTGTAGGCTTGAAGGAGGTTTCTGATAGGGTTTATTATTTGTCTCTTCAGAGGTGTTCTGGTTTAATTCTGGGAACTGGCTGCCCTGAAGGAAGTTGCTGTGTGCAGTGAAGATTGGAGTTTTGCTGGAAAGCTTCATATAATTGTTTCTACATTGTGTATTTTATAACCTGTATTTGTCAATCTGCCCTGGCTGGAAACTAGTGAACTATTTCAATGTGTTCAGAGATGTGTTTGTGAAAACAATTGATGTGCAGACTAAAAAATTTAAAGACTTCCTAACTGTCAGTAATCTGGTATTTCTCTGTGTCATTTTATGCTTTACTGTCTCTGTTAATTTGAAGCATGTGCGAACCTTGCTTCAAAATCTAAGTCATTGCTTACTGCATACATTTGAAACAACTTTTGCTTATCTAAGTTTTGTTTGTCACTTACGTCCTTTGTGCTTTCCCATGTGCAAGTGAAAGAGTACCAAACTTTTATGTTGTCCTCTTTACTAAAATCAAACAACAAACAAAATAAACTCTCTCTTCTTTGTAGAATAGTTCCTCTGTTGGTACACTCAGATAAGTTATTTTTGTTGGCCCTTCCTTTCATCATACTTCTCAGGACACCTCTGGCAGCTAATTACGTGAGTATTGTTGATCTCTGTGGAAACTCCTGACAACAGTAAATAACGCTCTACTTGAATTCTGCTTGCCTGTTGAAATGTGGTCAGTTTTTAGGTGAGAGTCATACTTCTCCTAGTTTTGTGTGTTTGGTTGGAGGGGGGGTGGTTTTGGGAATTAATTGATTAAATAGAGTTCAAGCTAAATTATTAGCAGTGATATTTGTATAAGGCTGACGAGCCTCTATTATGATGCAATTTTAAAAAATACATCGTCAGGCTCTTTTTAATGTGGTCATAGTCAAGGAGCAAAAAAAGAAACTTATTTTTCATATAAGTTTAGAATTCTTGGAGGTGTGTGGCTGTGTTGGCTGTCTGGAGTACATGCATATGCTCTAATATGAATTTTAATATTTAAATTGTTCCTTAGGATAAACTAAAGCAGGCTTAGGTAACTTTTAAAATAGCAAATGTAAAAGTACCAAGAACTGTTAAGAGCAGCCTACTTTTACAGGAACTGGGAAAATTAATTCAATCTGTCTCTCTAGAAAATAAATTGAGTTCTTAGACAGCTTTCTCATATTCTGTCTTACTTGCTTGCAAAAGAAATCTGCACCAGATAAATGTCTCTTTCGCATTAAGAATACTGGACAGGTTGGTTGCTTTTAAAATCAAGGTTGGTTTAAAATTACATCTGTGTGTACCTTAAATCTTCTTCTTCCGCTTTCTTCCATATCATCCATGTCCTGTCAAACACCAGCAGAGGATAGAAGAAAAAATTGTAAATGTCTGTCATACAAAAGAGATGACAGATTTTGGTTATAATTCATGATTAATGGCAAGATATCTCTTACTATTAAAAACAAGTGAGAAAAGAAAATTACTTGTCATGCACATAAATGAAAGTAGTGATGCTGTCTGCAAGATCCTGTCTTCTACAGCATGTCAGTATGGTGAATTTGGTGTACTTTGTTTGTGCTTTTTTTCATGAGATAATGGTATACAGGGTGTATGCTATTATAGTCACAGGTGATCAATGGTAAATCTTGTGCTGGTTTTTTGAGCTCCACTGAAGGCAAGAGGAAACTTGTGTTCTGGTCATGTTTCCTCACATGTTCATCTACACCAGTTCATTTAATGGGGTGCTGTCAAGCAGCCCTTGTGTTTCGTGACATAATACAATAATAAAATAAGACTGCCAGAATTGTCTTTTCTTTGGAAATGGGATAGATGAAAATTTGAGTCTGACAACAGAATAGCACTGTATGAAGAGCTATAAATTAAAATATAGAATGTCTATGACCTCTTTCCCTTTCTCCCTGTATTCTTCTGAAATGTGCCAGCACTGAGCTATTGTAGTCATTGCAGCAAATGCAATAATGTTGTATAGTTTTACCCATGTCTTTCCCATGCCAGTGTCTCACTTCAAGATGTTTCGATGAGATAAGAGTTTCTTCCTAGGTTTCAAAGAATTTAAAACTCTGATAAACTTCCTTTTTTTTCCCCATTCAGCTTGTGTTTTGAACTGAGACAACCTGATTCAGGAAGGAATAAACCACATGAATTAGTTTGTTGCATAGACATCAAAGACCTGCTGTAATTAGAACAAATGTTTCCGCATTGTTCCTTAAGTGGAGGCGTGAAATTCCATGTCACCAGCATTGGATCTGGGGTTTGGTTTTATGGCAACAGGATCAACATTTCTTTTATTTATTTATTTATTTTCTTCTTTTTTCTTTTTTTTCCTTTTTATTCTGAAGTGCTTCTGCAGCCCAGCGCAGAGACCGGCTGGGCTTTGGGGTGCTGCCTTTCAGCCACCTCACAGGGTTGTGGGGAACACACAGCCTCTTGCCCTGTTGCTGCCTTACCCAAAAGCCATGGCAATCTTCTCTGCCCAGAAAGTCTTTCTGATCTTCAGGCCCCAGGGTGTCTCGATCTACTTGGGCAAGTACCTTGAAATCCCTCTTAGCAGCACCCAAATGTATTTGCGATTTGTGGTCAAAAGAGTCCTTGTCACGTATTACAGCTGGTGGAGCGGGTCAGTGGCTCTGACCCAGGAAGAGGTGACCGGTCTAGGGAGATGGTCCCGAAAGGAATCGCCTTCCCGAGGCCTGGTGTCTTCCTCAGCTGCTGGCAGGAGGGCCCTTGCAGAGGCTGTCAGCTCTTTAGTGATTATCAGCTCGTGATTTCAGCTCAGCTCTGCAGGGCAGCCTCCAGGCCAAGCCATACCAGAGAGAGATGCGAGAGGCTCGTGTGGCTGGTTCTGCACGAAGGTAGCTTTATTGTTGGTCCCCTCCGGCGAAGGGGAAAGCCAGGGACGAGAACTCACTCTGAGAGCCACAGGGGCCAGAGGGCTTGCTTTTATAGGGATACAGGGGATGGGTGAAGACCAATGGGTTACAAAGGATCTGCATAGCTTCTCCTAAAGGATTGTGGGTCTATCTTTTCTCACCGTGACCAAAGAAGTGGTTGCCTTTCCAGGGAGTCCTGCTGGGTGATTGCGAAATCTCTTATCTCAGCAGAGATCCCTCCAGGGCAGGGGCTGGGCATACCCCACAGCCATGCACAACCTAAAATGGCGGTGCCTGCTGTGTGGGATGAGACCAGATAGACAAGTCCTGAATGATCCTGATAGCTTTCCTATCAGCAAAGCTGAGGAGAGCTGCCTCCAAGCCTCCTCCAAGCCTGCTGCCCTGGTTCTTACCAGGACAGGGTTAATTTTTGCATTAGCCAGGAGGGGCATGGCCAGGACCCAGAGGTTATTCTGCACCAGTTCAGGTCACATGCAGAGTGTGGGGGGAAGGAGTCCCTTCTGATGGCATAGTGTGAAGTGAGTGGTCAGGGTAAAATCAGTTTCCACAGGGTGAGCAGCACTTGCATGTGAATTGTTCCCATCTTACACTCTGTTATTGTTTCTGTTACTGTTGGTTTTCTTATTTCATTTTTTGTCTCCAATAAATTGTTCTTAACCTGTGATATTTACCTTTTGTTCCTCCAGTTCTCTCCATCTTGCTGCAAGGGGAGGGGGAGTGAGTGAGCGAGCAGCACATGGTTTGGAGTGTTTCAGTGGGAACGCTGCATTGGAGAACACCAGTCCTAACCAAACCAGCCTTCTTTGGTGTCCAGTGTGGGACACCGATGGCTTGAGAAAACAACAGATCTGGCCAGAGGAGGTTGGAAACAAACTTGATCTAAGCATTTGTTGTATTAGGTACAGAGCAACTGGCCACAACATTGCTTGGTCTGTTCATGTGGGTGTGGTACCTCACCCTGTCTATATTTTCATGTATACTCTCTGTGCCCATCACAGTGCTCCTTTTGAGAGCAGGGAGAGGGGTCAGGATTGTTCTGTGATGCACTGTGACATATCGGTTTATGACGTTATAACACTGAGGACAATCAGGGCCATTTGGGATGTGTATTCAGTGCTGATCTCCTGCCTTGTCCTGGGGTGCTGCCTCTGGGAGTCTGTCAGAGTCCATCCCCCCCACCATGTAGCCCTGGGAGAGGGGCCCTGAGGGGGGAGAGACGGGGTTTCTCCAGCCCCTGGTCAGCCTCGCTCCCCATTGGTTGTTTTGTGTTTCCCTGCGCGGGCAAGGACCCTCGGTCCCGTGACTAGGACAGTTCCTCGGCAACCTCCGGCCATGTGGCTGGAGAAATCAACATCTCTGAAACATCTATCAAGAATCGGTCCATATATATTTCTTTTCCACAGCCTCCTTGTTTGGTACATTGTGTTACAGTATCCCCACTGTAACAGGAGGCCATTAATAATCATACCCAGTCTGTGGGGAGAACAGGGGAGGATGATTTTCCCCAACTTTTCACCCCCTTTTCCTCCTTCAGGCCTTTTAGAACACCTTTTGAGAATTTTGAATTTCCTTTGGTTGTTAAGGAAAGCACGTTCTTGTTGTTAAGTCTTCCAGGTCTCCTCAGTGCTGTTCGCATCCTGTTTACGGTCATGAAAGGGATTTCTGGGCAGGTCTTACAGAGATCTGCCCCAAGGCTAGATAGTCAGGAGTGGCATGGAATGTGTGAGGACATGGGTCAGTATTAGGAGGACCTCTCTCCTCCAATGCTTTAGGAGTTCACTCCTGAGAAACTCCATGACCCACTCTCTGCTGGATTATGCACGGGCCATATGGGGCTAGTGAGGGGTGAGCGAGTTTTGCTGAGCACTCTTTGGCTCTCCAGTTCATGACTCATCTTAAGTATGGGGATCATGGAGTCTTGGTTCATGTGGTATTGCTGACCACGGTGCATTCACCGTTGTGGTGGTGATCAGTACATGCTGCAGAAGGGTCCTTTGAGAGACCAGGCAAGGTTTTCAACTGTCTAATGTCACAGCAGCTGTCCCAAAAGCCCACCAAAGTCCTTTTCGGTCTTGGAAAGAAACACTCCTGAGGTAATCGACACCAAGAATACAACGGGGCCTCTAGACCAGTCACAATAGAGTGTTTCTTCCACTTCTTTCCAGTCAAGCTCATCTCAGCTTCCAATAGAGACAGCTGCTGAGACACCCCAGTCATCTGTTATGAACTGGTTTAAACATAGAAGACCAAAAGAAAGTAAGACTCTGTGAATAAAATGGATTGGTCCCAAAAAGGTTTGAAATATACCCCAGAAACATGATTAAAATTAAATGAGGTTAGATGTTGGTGCCAAAAAACTGATATATTTTATTTAATAGTAAAAGAGGCAAAGAGAAAGAAAGAGAAAAGAAAGAAAGAAAAAGAGTTGTGCGTGGGGGGTGGGGGGAGAGGGAGAGAGTAACAGCGGTTAGGTAGAAACATATCACCCTTCTGAGGGTCCCAATGACATCTGGTTGCTCCCCTCCATCTGGTCTCCTTGGTGGTGAGGGTTCCCCAACGCAGTGTCAAAAAGTACAGAATCTAGTGGATTCATATACATTTGGGCCAGGTGGTAATGCCCACGTGCCTCCCCTAAGGGTGCTAGGTTTGACACTGTCCCTTGCAACACTGTGGATCTATTGCATCATGTTGCAGTGCTCTAGTGAAGGGTCTGGGGACCCTTTTGGGGGAGGCCTTTGATGGGCCTCCACTGCTGTACTTCCTGTGATGGCTTTTCCTGGGGTGAAGGGGCCCCACAGCTGAGCTCCTCTGCACCCCAGAAGATGGGTGTTAACCGCCTCTGGCCAGAGGCTTTGTTCACCACACACCCAAAACCTCTCTTCCTCCCCTCTACCCTGGTGTGAGAGTCTGTGCAAGCCTGGCAGCTGATATTCCTGGGGCTGTGGTCTCTACCCCGAAGGTGCTAAGCTTGATCCCTCTGTGAACGTATGTTGCAGTGGGGATCCTGCAACATGCATATATCAAACCAGGAGTCCCGTGGAAAGGAAATATATATGGACAGACAGATTCTTGATAGCTGTTTCAGAGAGATGTTTATTTCTCCAGCCGCATGGCCGGAGCTCTGCCGAGGAACTGTTCAATCACGGGACCAAGGGTCCTTCTGCCCGCGCAGGGAACACAAACCAACCAACGGGAACGAGGCTGAGCCGGGGCAGGGAAACCCCGTGTCTGTGCCCTCAGGGCCCCTCTCCCAGGGCTACATGGCGGGGGAGGGACCCCAACACCTCACCCGTTTTATTTTAATAAAAGGAGAATGAAAACAACTGGATAAACATAACAAGAACAGTTTCAAAACAAAACAAGCCACCCTCCTGAGTCTTTAAATGTCCAATCAGATTCTGTGGAACATCTTAGGGCTGACAGAAGGGAGACAGGAGTCTCTGAGCATGCTTTGTGGGGAAACTGAGGCAGGAGAGGGTTTAACTTCTTCCCTCCCCCTTTTCATCCCCCACTCGGCATTGGAAAGGGATTTTTGGGGAAACAATTGGCAAAAGCGTGGTTTTGTGAGGGAAACCATGGGTGAAAAAACGGATTGGGAATACACTGGGGGTAATAGGACATAGGGTAAAAGGGAAAGGTGGGATTAGGAAAGGGAGACTGTAGGGGGGGTTTACAAGGGAGATATTGTCTAACATGACTACGATTTTTTGCATATATACTGCCTTTTACAGGAACACCATCAGGCCCAGTGACCTGCGATGCTTGTAACCCTTTTCTACCTCGTATAATTTTGAATTCCATGACTTCTCCATCTCCCAAGCTTGGGATGCATTTTTCAGGGTTATTCTTTTTAATAGCAGTTCTATGCACGAATATGTCTTGCTGGTTGTCACACCTTGTTATAAAATCATAATTTTGCTTAACATTATACCATTTTACTATCCCTAAGATCTTAGGTACTATGATCTTTTCCTTTTTCCGAGTGGCTGCTGTTTTCTGTCTCGCTGCGTCTTTGCTCTCTCTTTCGGTTGCTCCCGTGTTGGAATTCTCGGGGCTGCTGGTGCCTGCGCGCTCTTCCCGGGGTCGCGTTGGGGGCCGCGTGGGCCGGGCCGGGCCGCCTCCTCTGGTCGCAGCTTCGCTGCCACTTCCAGGCGCTGCACCCACATCTCAGCCGGGCCCCCGAGCGATGACGCCCCCGAGCCCTGCTCCAGCACACGTCTCGGCTGGGCGCGGCTCCGCTCCACCGCCACCGCCGCCCGCCGCCGCCCGTGCGCCGCCCCTCTCGGCCGGGCGTTCACGGGGCTCGCTCCACCACGCGCTGCGCGCGGCCGTGCAGGTCCCGCCGGGTCCCGCTGCTCCCGCCGCGCCTTGCTCTGCTGCCGACACTGCGGCTCGCGTGGCTCCTCGCAGAGCGCTCGGCGCACGTGGCCTGGGCCGCACGGTCCCTGCGCCAGGCTTCCCTTCGCCAGGACACAGCTGACATTGCTCAACAGTCTCGGTAACTAAATAATATTCACGAAAATATTCTTCCATCGGCATATATTTTGACTCCAGTATTAACTGTGTCCAAACAGTTTTCCAAAAGCCCTTGGTAAGAATTAAATCCCAAGAAACAAAGAAAAAGTTCTTAAACAACCATGCCAGGAAGTGTTTCAGTTCTTTCTGAGCTTGAATCAAGTTAAAATTCACAAATCGTTGTTCAAGAATCATTTTAAGTTTAAGATAAATGTCCATATGCGGCTCTGAGACCCAAGAGTCTTCCCACGGTTCCTCCATAGTTTAGATATGGAATAGCAAAGCAAAACCAAGAAGAGGAATCCAAAGTTTCCAGGGTTTACTCACACAAATCAGTCGCTTAGGGATCGGGGATCATTCTGCCCGCATTCCCCACCATTATGTTGCAGTGGGGATCCTGCAACACGCATACATCAAACCAGGAGTCCCGTGGAAAGGAAATATATATGGACAGACAGATTCTTGATAGCTGTTTCAGAGAGATGTTTATTTCTCCAGCCGCATGGCCGGAGCTCTGCCGAGGAACTGTTCAATCACGGGACCAAGGGTCCCTCTGCCCGCGCAGGGAACACAAACCAACCAACGGGAACGAGGCTGAGCAGGGGCAGGGAAACCCCGTGCCTGTGCCCTCAGGGCCCCTCTGCCAGGGCTACATGGCGGGGGAGGGACCCCAACAAATGTATTCTTCTTTCCCCAGCCCAGACCTAAGTCAGTATCTTATCTTCATCAGCGAGTAGTAGAGGGCCACCACCTCCTCAGTCAGAAGGCCTATTCAGGGTGTGGTAGTCTTTTCTGCAGCTTTTGTTTGGCTATAATAGGCAAAAGTCCTTAATGAAGATGTTTAAGCCATAAATTATAACATTCAGTCTCCGACATCACCCCAGTGATGGAAACAGGTTCTGCCCCCAAAGATCCCGATAGCATCAAAACACATTGTGTACCAGTGCCAACCAAAGCTTTGTATTTTTGTGGTTGTGATTTGCCAGGCCATCAGGTCCATACTATCCAATAGACCTGATTTTCCCTGACCTCTACTTGGCTAGAGGCAGGGCCCCTCTAGTTCTGACCATTGTTCCCTCTCTGGGCATATATTCTGGAAGTCCCCTTGAGGGGATCATCCCTTCTGTTATGCCTAGCAGCTGGTCATGGGAAACAGGAGCTACATTTACTCTTGCAGAATTCCTCGTTAGTAATTTCCTCCTTTAGCTTATGCACCTGTGCTGCTAGGACAGAGGTGGGTTTTCCATCCCATCTTCTCGTGTCTTCCCCATGCTCATGCAGGAGAAGCAACAGGTCACTTTGTAGGGTGTATCCCCTCTCCCTCTCCATGGGACGCCTGCTCCTGATAACAGGGACCCTGGTCTGTACTGATGAAACTCGGAGAATGTCCTCCTTAAGCTCCTTCCTGAGTTTCTGATGGGTCTCTTCAATCATCTCTTCCACTTTTCACATACTCTCAGTCGAGTTTGTTTCCCCAGCTGAGACTTGGGCTCCTGTCAGGGTGTGGACAGTTGTTGCAGTGGGGATACTGTAACACGATGCACCAAACAAGGAGTCCCGGGGAAAAGAAATATATATGGACAGATTCTTGATAGATGTTTCAGAGATGTTGACTTCTCCAGCCACATGGCTGGAGCTCTGCTGAGGAACCCCTACAGTCCTGGGACCGAGGGTCCTTGCCCACACAGTGAAACACAAAACAACCAATGGGGAACGAGGCTGCCCAGGGGCTAGGAAACCCCGTCTCTGTGCCCCTCTCCCAGGGCTACATGGCGGGGGGGGGACCCCGACAGACAGTATCTTCATATAGCCAGAGGTTTCTTGTCACAGCACCCATTGCTTCATTTTCCACATCCCATTCCAGGGTTGCTAGGAAGTGGGAGTACACTTGTGGCCCAAGTCCTATGAGTTTTAACCACATGAGTACTATACATTTTACAAGGTCTGGACTTTTAGTGGGTTGGTCATTATTTGAGAAAATGACCTCTAGCACAGCTGATACACAGAAAGGACTCTACAACTCAAAAGTTGTAAAGTAGATATGCTTATTGCAGCGCTGGACACATGGGGGATAGCCCCCAGAAAACCATGTGTGCCCACCGTGGTACTCAGCTTGGAATATATCTGATTACAAATTACATATGCATTAGGTTACACAATACGCCTATACATATTCATCGCCTGTCTCCACTTCGTATTATAATTAGCTCAGCATTCTATTACGCCTGCGCAGTGCCACCTGGTGGTCGTGGGCCGGGGTCTCTGGGATGAAGTAAAGTCATCCTCTGATGAAGTAAGCAGTCTACCTCAGATTTGAACTTTTCACCTTGCTTCCTTGCGCATGTTCTCTGAGGTCCTGGTCCAAGTCCAAACCTCAAAGCTGGTTCAAGCCAGTTCCAGGGTCCGAAAGCAGGATCTTTGGTCATGGTTTCTACCTCTTATCAATGGTCTGGCATCCTACCCTTATTCTCTCCTGCATCCCTCCCTTTTACCTGGCCCACGTAATAAGTATTAAACAAGTAATATACATTGTTTAGCAAGCAGCTGAAAAATTTAGCAATACCAGCAATTCCCACAATCAGCAATTAACTCTTAAATCCTGAGCCCCCTGTATCAGTCTCCCCTTTTCTATAAAATTAGTAAATTCCTTTACTAATATATGGATTCTTTGGGCACTTTTCTTCAATGCTTTCACTCTTTTGGCCCATTCTCTGTACATGGCGGAGGCTCCAGTTTGTTGGGGAGGATGAAAGTTTGGTAAGAAAGTTTCACAGCTATGTAGGCTTGGCAGAAAGATCTCTGAATGTAGAAACTGGGGATGAGATAGAAATGAAAGCAAGTTTTGATATAGAGTAAAAGATGTTTTGCTGAAACACTGAGCCCTGAGTAACTGAGAAGGCAAAGGTTGGAGATGAGTTGGAAGGAGATTTTTATGAATTGGACAAAGGTATGTGACTACAAACAAAGACATGTTTTTCACCAAGTAAATAAGTCTCAAGAAGAGCATAAGTAAATAGAAAACATGTCTTTACCAAAAAGACAGATATGGCAGGCAAACAAGAAATGTCGATGTAGGAAGAAAAAGAGAGGTCTGAGAATTTTCCATTGTAAGCTTAAATTGTAACTTGCTTGCTCTTGTGATTCGATAAGAATGACTATAATATGGTAATGATAGTAGTTAGGCTATAGGCAAATGTAAAGGTATTGTGTATGGTGCTTATTGGTTGTTATGTGTTAAGACACTCTGCAAAGAAAAGTATATAATGCTTTGTAACTTGAACAGCGGGTGGCTTCAGGTATGCCTACAGCTGGAGCTGGCAGCTGTAGGGCTGGCTCTGGATAGCCACTCCCTGAAATGCTGTAACTTTGCCTATGCAATAAACAGCTTTCAAGAGAGCCGCCTGAAGTCCAGACATCCTTCGTGAAACTTTCTCCTATACCAGTTGTCGTGTCATGTGGGAGTGTGTGTTGTTTGGTTCAGTCTGGGTCTCCCCTTTGGGTTTCGTGTTACTGTACCATCCCAGTTTATACCCTCCTGGTTTCGTGTTCATAACCCTGCTTTCTCTATTTGTCTCCTCCCAGACCCCTGCCAATCGCTCTGACACCCCTCCCAAGCTTCTAGAAAGTTCTGGCAGGGGCGTCGAGTGATTGGTCTTGGGGGGAGGATCCCTCCCTTCCTTTCCCGAGATAGGTTCCCTTGTGTGTCCCTCATCCCGCAGACCCATCCTTCTCCTTCCCTGATTCGATGCCATTGTCATCCCTCCCCTGTCGCCACCCTCCCATAAAACCCCTGGCAGGCGTGTTCAGGGTTGCTCATTGCTGGACACCCCTGGGGGGCGAGGTCCCCTGTTCGGAGACACAATAAACCTTCTGGATTTCATCCACAATTGAGCCTGCCTCCTTCTTCCACCACCTGCCTCTATTGCCGCGGTCCTGTGGAAGGACCCACGAGCCAGACCTCTGGTCTCCCGGATTCCGGAGGCTGGTCCCCGCAGCCTGCTGCGTCCAGAGCTGACCGGGCAAAGTGGGAACTGCTCCAAAAAGGACGCAGAGGCAGTGTCATTCCCCACAAAATCATATGATTTCGTAAGGCCCTCTGATGGATTGGATCCGTTTGCTTTTTAAAAAAGTAATAAATCAGCATTATCATTAATAAAATTACAAACAGCAAAAACAGTGTACCAATTAAAGTTTTCACCCAACTCGACAAATTCCATCCCAATCTGTGAAAAATTTTGTCCACTGAGCTTTCCTTCATATCTTCTTGTTCCTTGTGTGTGCCTTTGAATATGGTCTAACAATCTCAGATCATTTTCCACATCCTGAATCACATTTGGATATGTATATAGCAATGGCCTAAGTCATCCTTCAGGTATCCACACATTCTATGTTCCTTATACAACATCATATCCAGTGCCATTCTGTTTTGTAAGGTCATCTTAGTTTGCCTGTACCTGCAGGTTGAGATCCTTGAGTCCCTTTTTTGTTACATTTGCCAATTTTTCGACCTGCCCCGTCAATTGGTACAGCCATGCTGTTTCTATAAGTAGCTAAAGGAGCCAATAGAGATTGTGGTGCCCAACTAACCTTAACCCCATATTTGGTTCATTTCAGTCAGCATTAAAATCCCTATCTTCTCTTTTTACTCGTCTAATTCTAAGTCTCTCCAGGTTTCCTTTAAAGGGAGAATTTTTCCAAATTGGGCATAAAGTAACTGTCCCAAGAGTAATTTGTTTTACCTTTCCATCCAAGGGTAAACGTGCTGTCCAGGATCCATCGCTTAAGGCCCAAATAAGATGTCCTGGACTTGAAATGCTGTTTTTTTCTGCAATTTAGTGTGGTTCCCTGTAGAGGGATTCCTTGTGGAATATAGGATACCCCAGGAGAGCTTGGGCATCCCAGGGCTGTTGCAGAAGTACCCCTGACGGGGCCTCAGGCTGAAGATAGGCTTGCTAGGCACCTGCTAGCTGGCAGCCTTGAACAGCCTTGGGAAAAGGTATACACTGGTCAGCTCCCCCGCTGCTTAGAGGCTTTCTCATGGGAAAGGGGCATGAACTTTGGGAAAAGTATAACTTGGTGTAACTGAACAATAAAAGGGGAGCACAATGCTCAAATCGTATTGGTGTTCGTATCGTGACTCTGGCTGGATTCTCCTGCTCCTGGGACCTCCCCCCCCGCTACAGTTCCCTTTTTGGGTTTCCACGTTTTTCAATTTAACACTACTATTCCACCCCCTGTATTCACATCCATATTTCAGGGCTGCTGCTAGAGGAGGAATTAGTTCTATTTCTTCATCAATTGAGCTACAATTATAGATTGTTAAGCAATGCCAAAAGGGCATTGCTGGCTTTTCATGGGAGGAGGTCCATTTTTCACCTAATGGTACCTCTGTTCCATTAGTTTTCAAATTTCCTTCCCATATAATGCACCAAGGGGCTACTGCCATGTATCTAAAATGTGACGAAATAGACAAAGACCAAACTGACTCCCATTTTTCCTCTGTCTGTCCTGCCTGGAGGGATTCGGCATTGACACTGACTGTGCCGTAATTATGCCTCTCCTGATGGGAGAGAGTTTTTAAAGTCCTTGCCAGGAGTTCAGGAGACAAACAGGACTCTCAGTCTTCACTGCTTCCAGATAGTTGTTTATTAAATCTTATCAGAGAAATAGAGCCACTAGCGTGACCCAGACATAGCACAAAGCAGAGAATGCAGAAGAAAGCCGAATTATCAAGATTACACAGCCTTTTTGAAGGTAAATTAACCAATGGTTACTAAAAATGTACATTATTTTTACATTTCTACCATTATCTAGTAACACAACCAGGAACTGCAGAATTATTTGTCCAATCATCCCAAACCACAGGAGGAGGAGGAGGAGGAGGAGGAGGAGGAGGAGGAGGAGGAGGA
>NW_024580835.1:16720-27703 GCF_017639235.1 Corvus kubaryi
AGGAGGAGGAGGAGGAGGAGGAGGAGGAGGAGGAGGAGGAGGAGGAGGAGGAAGAGGAAGAAGAAGAAGAAGAAGAAGAAGAAGAAGAAGAAGAAGCCATTTACTACATTAACAAACCCAAAAGTTCTAAATTTTTCACCCTGTGACAATCTTACATAGTATTCTATCATCTAGTTTACACCAGTGTAGATTCTAATTCTTCCCAGATAGTGGGCAGTTTTCTCCAAGGACGAAGGTCAAAAACAGTGTTCTCCAGGGGGATAGAACCCTTCAAAACAGGCAGAGAAATATTCTCTGCACTCTGGGTTCCTACAGGCATCTTCTCATTTCCAGTTCATGATTGTTACAGATACATTCTTCTTTACCCTTTCATTATAGGTACACCATCCCAAATTAAATAGCCCAGGTCCGAATATTGGGTTCTTTATTTTCTCATAATATGGGTCTTCTAATTTGTCACATTGGGATTTGGGTCCTGGGGTGGTCCATCTCTTACGGACAGTAGCTATCACTTCCTGCCACTCAACTCTAGGGTCTGGGTGACATTTAATCAGCTTGGTATCATTCTTTTCCTCAACACTAGTCAAATTCATTGTTAATATTCCCCACGGCATAGGCTCCCCTGCTGCCTCAGGTAAAGGTAAACAGGCTGTAATTTCAGTAACATTCTGCAAATTGGCAAATGCTCTTATGAGGCCTATCACCAGATTTTCCTTTTGTTCTGGTTTTGGGAGGTCGATTACTTGCCAATCTTTCTTTTTAGATACTTGAAGCATTCCCAATCCCAAAATTGATATTATGATCAAAACACAGTATGAGTAACTTGACAGTCTAGACATGTTTCAGAGCCAGTTTGGAAGTTGTTTGGTCTTGATAAAAGACTTTCCAAGCTTGCGGTGCTTTCTTCACTCGGGTGTAATGGATCCAAGACTCTGCTCCTTGATTGCCATAAAGGTAGTGAGAAGCACCTGGAATGGTCCTTCCCACTGTGGTTCCAAAACCTTTTCTGCAAAGACTTAACATATACATAATCACCAGGCTGTATGTCGTGTGCGGGACCATCCAGACCTGAACTTGGGGTCCCAGCCACATGCTTTTTAATTTTTCTAAGCTGTTTGCTCAAAGCCACCATATAGGTGGCTAGCGTTTCTTCTCCAATTTGGATAGATATTCCTTTCTTTACTCCATATGGTCTCCCACAAAGCATTTTGAAGGGGCTTAATTTCTCTTTAGTTCTGGGCTTAGTCCGAATTTGTAGCAAGGCAAGTGGAAGAGATTGGGGCCAGGGCAAGTTGGCTTCATGCCCTAGTCTCACAATTTGTTGTTCCATCAAATGGTTCATTTTGTCTACCTGGCCACTTGATTGTGGGTGGTACGGAGTGTGGACTTTCCAATCTATGCCAAAATAACGGCTAATTTGCTGCACCACCTTTGAAATGAAGTGTGGCCCTTTGTCTGAGGATATTGTGGCTGGGACTCCAAAGCGTGGTATTATTTATTGTAGTAGCACTTCAGTTATTTCTCGGGCTTTGGCGGTTTTGGTGGGGAAGGCTTCTGGCCATCCTGAAAAAGTATCTGTTAATACCAACAAATATGGATAATATCGATAATATCGATACTCCCCTTTTCTTGGAAGTTCCAAAAAATCGATTTGCCGCTGCTGCCCAGGCCCATGGCCTTTTCCGATTTGCCCGAGTTTTGGCTTGGGATATTCTTGGGTTTAGTCTGGAGGCAAAGATCACACTGCTGGGTTACCTGTACAATGGTCCTTTCTATTAAGTAATTATATAGGGCATCTATTCCCTAATGTGTTTTTACTGACCATAACAAATAGGAAGGAATGACTGACTTCTTTCCTCAGTAACAGCTCACCCGTCTTGATTATATGTTCCCTTCTGACTTTTAATTAGCTATATTGGCTTACTTTCTAGAGAGATCTGCCTATCTGGGATCAAAGCTCCCTCAGTTGTTCTCACCTTTTGCAGCTTCTTTTGCCTCTCAATCTGCCAGCTCATTTCCTTCCTCCAATTCTGAGCTCACCTTTTTGGTGCGCCTTAATGTGCATAATTGCTATTTTCTCAGGTAACTGGACATTGTCTAACAGTCGCATTATTTTTTGTGCATGCTTGATAATCTTCCCTTGTGTGTTCAACAACCCTCTTACTTTTCTAATAACTCTGTGTGCATGTACAACCCCAAATTAATACCTCGAGTAAATGTCTATTCTCTTTCCTGTTGCCATTTCCAACGCACGAGTTAGGGCAATTATCTCAGCTTTCTGTTGCAGAGGTGTTTGTCGGTAATGGTCCAGATTCTATTACCGCCCAGCAGGTGGTAACTGCATACCCAATATGCTGCTTTCCACTGATGACATAGCTGCTCCCATCAGTGAACCAGGTCTCTGCATCGTCCAAAGGGTATCTTTCAGATCTGGAGGCTGAAGTAAGTGGCTTTGACTGTCTCTAGGCAATCGTTGTGTACCTGTTTCCCTTGGTTTCCACTGAGAAAAGAGGCTGGGTTAGTTACCACTATTTCTACATCAAAAACCTTTGTGGGGGGAGCCAACGCCTGCCTTTCACTTTCAGCACTGCGGATACTGTATGGGACACCAGCAGAGTAATTTTCTGGCCTAAAGTGAGCTTGCGTGCTTCTTGAATATTTAGCATGACTGCAGCGACAGCTCTGAGGCACTCAGACCATCCTTTAGCTGCTGGGTCCAGTTGCTTAGAGAAATAGGCCACTGCCCGTCGGTATGGGCCCAAATTCTGCGCCAGTATCCCCAAAGCAATCCCCTGATTTTAATGAGAGAACAAAAGAATGGTTTACTCATTTCCAGAAGTCCGAGAGCTGGAGCTGACATGAGAGCATTCTTTGGCTGATTAAAGGCCCACATGACCTCTTTGGAGGTCTCTGCTTTCTTTTGTAATGAGCTCGTATAAACGTTTCACAAGCAACCCGTAACTGTAGATCTATAATCTACACCATCCAGTCATCCCCAGGAAAGTCCATAACTTTTTCACTGTCTGGGGCTTTTGGGGTTTGGCATATCGCTTCTTTGCGATCTTGTCCCAAAGTTTGCTGTCCAGCACCGACTTCATAGCCCAGGTAGATCGTTTTCTGCTTCACCATCTGAGCCTTTTTCTTAAATACCCTGTACCCTTGGAGCCCCAAAAAATTAAGAGGCTTACCATTTAAGCTATGCAAGCTCCCTCCGTCTGGGTAGCTATTAGGAGATCGTCCACATACTGTAATAGCTTCCCTTCTTCTGGTGGGGCCTCCCAAGACTCTTAAGTCTTTTGCAAGTTGTTTTCCAAACGGGGTGGGACTGTTCTTAAATCCTTGAGGCAACACCGTCCATATGAGCTGAGTTTTGCACCCACTCTTAGGGCTTTCCCATTTAAATGCAAAAATTTTCTGACTGGCTTCCTGGAGAGGGAGGCAAAAGAAGGCATCTTTTAAATCTAAAATAGTAAACCAAGTTAGTTTGGTTGTTAAACATGTTAGCAAAGTTTAGGGGTTTGCCACCCCAGGATAAAGGTCCTCGGTTATTTTGTTAACTGCCCATAAATCTTGTACCACCCAGTACGACCCATCAGGCTTGCGAACCAACAAAATAGGGGTGTTAAAATCAGACTGGCACTCCCTCAGTAGTCCTAGCTGCAAAAAGCCCTCGATCACTGGGCTAATTCCTTCCCTGTCCTCCTTCCTAATGGGGTATTGTTTAACCCCGACTGGTTATCTTCCCTCCTTAAGCCCAATCTGTGTTGGGGGTGCACTTTTGGCCCTTCCAGGTACATCTGTAGCCCATACACCAGGAAATACTTGGTTTATGATTTCTTCCCTCATGTCTTCTTTAGCCTCTGAGGTAGTTAATATTAAACTTAAAATCTCCACATATTGGTGATCATTTCCCTCCAGAGTAATTTCCCCATTTTTAAACATGATGGTTGCTTTTAGCTGTTCCAGCAAATCTCTACCCAAAAGTGCTTTTGGGGAGCTGGGCATGTATAAAAACTTGTAAATGCCCCATTGTTTTCCTAGTTTATACTTCAAGGGTTTACAAAAGTATGCTTTTTCAGATTGGCCAGTTGCTCTTGTTTACCATAACGTAATTATCTCTCCCCTACATTAAAGCTTGATTTAAACTAAATATGTTGCCCCTGGGTCTACCAAAATGACTTTTCCCACATGCAAATCCCACAATACTAAGCCCTGGGATACCACACTCTGAGCACTCCTTGCTTTGTAAACGAGTGGGAAAACAGTACCACTGAGTTGCGCAAATGCTACATACACTGCCCTAAAATCCACACAGGGTGCCACGAATCTGAAACCGTAATATTTCCATAAACAAAGCAAGGAATTCCTCTTGTGAAACGTAAAGTTAAGGCAGCATGAAACAAGTTTAAAAGGTCCGGTGCTATGCTTCTCTTATATAACCACTGAGGAATGCCTTCTCTCTTAGGGGCTTAATACATTAATTACAAAGCCTTGCTTGTGCTGCCTTAACCCTGTGCAAAACACAATGAGCTGGCGTGGAGTCCAGGCAATGCCAGCAAAGCTACTTTTATCACTAAACACCACACAAAAAAAAACCACAAAAAAGGCCAAAAAAAGCCCACTAACCACCACATTCACACATACCAACAAACCAGAACTAATCACACTTAACTCCATCAGTTGGTGAATCCCTCTGCCTTTAGCTGGCTCCTTGCAGACTTAGCAACAGGACCCCTGGGTCCGCCCGATCCACTCCAGATCATTTCTATCAGCAAAACACCTTTGCTGGCTCCACAACCCTTTGGATTTGCCTGATCCACCCCAGGATCACTTGCAGCCACGTTATTGGTCAGTGAATTCTGCTACCTTCAGCCTGCAGGCTCCCTCTTCCCTTACTGGGGTATGCTGTGCGCCAGACGTCTCTGTGCGTCTTATCAGCCCCCTTGTCTATTTCCCTAACTAAGCGTATGACTGACAGGCCCCTAAACTTTTAACATACCGTTTGTCTGCAGTCCCAACATGTTGTTGTCTGCCCCTGCAGTGAGCGAGCTGAGAAGCAGAGTTCCACCAGGAAAATCTCCCGGGCCGCGGCTAGGATGTCCACCCCGTCAGCCGATCCCGCAGCTGGATAGATGAGCTCCTGGCTGGCTCACCAAAATGATACATGGAAAGGACTCTGCAACTCAAAAGTTGCAAAGTAGATATGCTTATTGCAGCGCTGGACACATGGGGGATAGCCCCCAGAAAACCATGTGTGCCCACCGTGGTACTCAGCTTGGAATATATCTGATTACAAATTACATATGCATTAGGTTACACAATACGCTTATACATATTCATCGCCTGTCTCCACTTCGTATTATAATTAGCTCAGCATTCTATTACGCCTGCGCAGTGCCACCTGGTGGTCGTGGGCCAGGGTCTCTGGGATGAAGTAAAGTCATCCTCTGATGAAGTAAGCAGTCTACCTCAGATTTGAACTTTTCACCTTGCTTCCTTGCGCATGTTCTCTGAGGTCCTGGTCCAAGTCCAAACCTCAAAGCTGGTTCAAGCCAGTTCCAGGGTCCGAAAGCAGGATCTTTGGTCACGGTTTCTACCTCTTATCAATGGTCTGGCATCCTACCCTTATTCTCCCCTGCATCCCTCCCTTTTAGCTGGTTTCTTGGGGTGACTTTGTGATGTGTATCCCCTATCACTGCCCCATGCCCAGAAAATAATTTTTTGCCTTTCTGTGCCTTCAAACTGAGCCTGAGAGGGGGGAGAGACAAAACCAAGGAAACTTTCTATCCAGTTTGCTTTCATGTTTTCAAGGACACAGAGATAGAAACTTTTTTTTCAGCTGTGGCAGCAGAGCAAGAGTGGGGAAAGCACCCAGCTTGCTTTCAGCCAGTTTTTCAGCTCCTTTTTCTTTCTCCAGAGAGAGACGGAGAGTTGAACTTTTGTTTTCCTGGGACTTTGTTCCTTTTTTTTTCTCTGCTGGACTGTTTCAACATCAGAATACATCAGGAGGAATTTCCACCGAGGCCTTGGGCCTGGAGATGGGCCCACCACACTGTCCCAGCTCCAAGGAGGGGGAGAGAGAGATCTACGGAAGGACTCCGAAATTTTCCCAGGTTTCTCTCAGCAGAGCAAGAGGTTTTATTATTTAGCATCATCCTTTTCCTGTGTGTTTGTTAAATAAATAGTTTTTATCTCTGTAGTGGTTTGGCCCAAAATATTCATTACTTATTTACCTTCTGTGAGATAAGAATTAGGAGAAAGCAAAGCAGGCACAAAACTTAAAAGAATAGAAAGAAATTTATTAACAGACCTAAAAGAAAGGAAGAAAAAGGGAAAAAGAAAAAAAAACCCCACACCTTCAGAACACTTCTCCTCCCCCCACCTTTCTCCCTTCTACCACTGACTATAAAAAGACAACCCCTGAGATTTTCAGTCAGTTTACCACTTCCACAATAACCTGTCATGGGTTAGCTAGCATAGTTCCGGGAGTGATGTCCTTGCAAAGGGGTGCTTACCGCTTCCTCTATGACCTGACAGAACCTATCAGCTGGCCAGTTTGAATATGGACAATTCTTTAAGCCACTTAAAGTTGTGACCGCCTCTGTGATGCACACTTAAGAATAGGAAACTCTGAGGCAGAGCCTCTCTATCTCGTTTCCAGTGCTGGGACAGGTGGCTGCAGGCCCCATGGGGGGGGCCAGCTCGCCCCGCCCAACCCTGCTCGGGCCAGGCTGGGCCAGGCCACGGCCATCCTGGAGCCAACGCACCCTTTTCCACCCGTGGAACCCTCCCACAGCCCTGCTGTGGGCAGCCGGAGTGGCTCAGCTCCCCCCTCCCCCTCCACTGCAGCCAAGGCCAAGATTTCAGCTAAAGATGCGCCACTGTCCAGCAGAGGTCATGTGACCACAGCGATAAGCCACGTTCCAGCTGCAAGGCCTGGGTGAGATTAACCCTTTTAGTGCTATGAAGAACTGAAAACCTGAGGGAAGAGAAAGAGGAGATGCTTAAAGCTGAAATTCTGTTGTGAAGCTATGATATGTCAGAGTACCCATTGTAATTTCATGAAGGCATGGAGGGTGGAGTGTTCAACTTGTAAGCAAAAGCACCTGCGCTGAGATAGGCAGATGCTGATGCAGCTGTAATTTCATGAGAAGTTTGAACAGGGAGAGATGGAAGCGATGAGGACTTTTGCTCCAAATGGGAAAGGAGAAAACCTCAGTTCCTAGAGATGCTCCCAGAGATTTCTTAGAGATGAAATGCTCCCAGAGATGGGTGAAGAGAACCTTTGTTTCTGAACGGCTCAACCTTAAAATTGTACCCCAAAAACTTCAAGAGTGAACCCTTGAAAGCAGTTGTGGGAAAAGCTGCAAGTTGGGGGGAAGGGACTCACATGCGAACAGAGAGACTCCTCTTCCTAAATGGACTGAACAAAGTTATTATGTAAGTGGTAAACAGACTGAACATCTCAAGGGTTGTCTTTTTACATTGTCACTTGGAGAAGAGAGAAAGGTGGGGGGACGAGAAGAGTTCTGAAGGTGTGGTGTAATTTTTTTTTTTCTTCTTTTAGGTCTGTTAATAAACTTCTTTATATTCTTTCAAGTTTGGTGCCTGCTTTGTTTCTCCTAATTCTTATCTCACAGAAGATAAAGAGTAAGGAATATTTTGGACCAAACCACTACATAACCTTGTTCAGTTCACTTAGGGAGAGGAGTCTCTCTCGCTCATGTTATGGAGACATCTCCACAAGAAATTCTCTCATGGCTTCAGTATCACGAGACAGCTGCCCACGTTGGTTCTCTGCTCACATGTGAGAGTCCCTTCCCCCAACTTACAGCTTTTCCCACACCTGCTTTCGAGGGTCCAATCTGGAGCTAATGGGGTACCATTTTAAGGTTGAGCTGTTCAAAACCAAAAGTTCTCTTCACCCATCTCTGCGAGCATTTTCATCTCTAATAATAGTGGCCCTCCCCCTTTGTCCATTTCTCGCTTTCACGTGTCGGAGGAAAATAACTTTAAGGGATGGGACTATGTAATTACACGAATTTATTGTTTAAAATAACAAACGCATCAGTCTAGGCATGAGATTTTACAACACCTCCAGGTAATGGCAACTAGTCACAAGATTGAGGGTTACATCGTAATTTATAACTTTCTAATCCAATAGATACTTAAAACAACACTTTGTTTTGGATTTATGACCTGTCACCTGTGGCACTTCTCACTGCAATGCAGCTATGTCTTGACCAATGTCACATACACACAGATGTCTCTCTTATACCATCTACATTCTTAACTTAAACTGTATAAAATCACACTATTATATTTTAAAACCGTCCACCAATGTGGGGTATGCCCAGCCCCTGCCCTGGAGGGATCTCTGCTGAGATAAGAGATTTTGCAATCACCCAGCAGGACTCCCTGGAAAGGCAACCACTTCTTTAGTCATGGCGAGAAAAGACAGACCCACAATCCTTTAGGAGAAGCTATGCAGATCCTTCGTGATCCATTGGTCTTTACCCATCCCGGATCCTCTGTAACCCATTGGTCCTTTACTGATCCCCTGTATCCCTATAAAAGCAAGCCCTCTGGCCCCTGTGGCTCTCAGAGGGTTCTTGTCCCTGGCTTTCCCCTTCGCCGGAGGGGACCAACAATAAAGCTACCTTCGTGCAGAACCAGCCACATGAGCCTCTCGCGTCTCTCTCTGGTCTGGCTTGGCCTGGAGGCTGCCCTGCAGAGCTGAGCTGAAATCACGAGCTGATAATCACTAAAGAGCTGACAGTCTCTGCAAGGGCCCTCCTGCCAGCAGCTGAGGGAAGACACCGGGCCTCGGGAAGGAGATTCCTTTTGGGACCATGTCCCCGGACCGGTCACCTCTTCCTGGGTCAGAGCCGCTGACCCCATCACCAGCTGTAATAACTGGCGCCCGAACAGGGATGGACCCTGGACCCCGGACCTGGCCTGAGCTGCGTCTTGACTCACCAAGACAGAACCAGCTGTTTGTGTGCTGATCCTCTGAAGATAGACCTCCGTTTTAGCAGGCCTTTTGGACGGGAACAGTTCGAGACCCTCGCCTCCCACCCAGGACTGAAGTCCCTGAGGATCGAACTGCCAGACCATCCCCCCAGCAGACCTTTCTAGGAGCCAGCCCCACCAGAAAACGGGATTTGTAAGTTTAAATTTGGGGCTCTCCTCCTCTTGTGTGCAACTTAAAGTAATTTTGGGGTTTTTTCTCTTTTTTCTGCTGAGGGAGAAACTAAGATGGGACATAGGCAAGCTAAAACCAGCCTTTCCCAATCTGAGAGAGGCCTATACCCCTTTCTTCTAACCCTTCTCTTAAAATCTGACTTTAATTTCTCTAAAGGTATTATTTCTAAGAAAAATCTTAAATCTTTCAGTAATTGGATATGTCAAAATTTTCCTGATGCTACCACAGACTCTGTCCTTTCTGATCCGTTCTGGGACAGAGTGGGGAACAAACTGTATTCCTCTCAAGCCTCGGGAAACCTCTCTGTTTCCAAATTCATTCCTTTATTTCATTTATTGGTTAAAATGTGTCGTGCGACAACCCCCCCTCAGCCAAACCCCTTCCCTGCCCTTCCCCCCTCCCACTCCCCCTCTCCGCCTCCAGCAATGGCCAGCCAGAGTGCGGACCCTGCCAGCCGCTCTGGCCCAGGCCCGGCTGGGGCACCGGCCACCCCACTTCCCTACCCTGATCCCCTATTCCTGGCAGTCCTCCCATACCCATCCCCCCGCCCAACGTGGGGCCTGAGGGCATTAAGAGAGAGCGGTGAAAAAGGAATAACAGTTCCTCGATAACCTAATTTTGTGTGCTGGATATAGGAACCTTGTTAGGCAGCACTATGTGGTCTAGTTTACCCTGGTTCGGGTGGCATGTGGCCGTGGCTATATTCTTCCCCTTTGCAGCTCCTTACTTGAATATGGGTCCTCTGACTAAGGCTACCATTGCTGTCATCCAGCTTGCACTATGGGTCGAGAAGGTGAGGAATTTATGGGTTTTTAACTTCCTCCGGAATGTGGGCACATGGATAAACGGCTATCACACACTGAGCACATGTTTTTGGGGTTATGTTAACAATGGTACCTTCTGTGAGGAAATGACACCAGGGGAAGTTTTCCCCCAACCCCTCGACCAGTTCTTTGGGCCCACCCCATCAATTTTCGAAGGGTTTAGATTCCCTCTGAATACTAACCATCTGCTGCTGGTAGGCCTACTCTATTTAGCACTCAAGGATAAGTTGAGATTGGCTTGGATAACTACCCAGACACCAGCCCCAGAGACTAGAGCTCCTACTCCAGAGCCTGATCCTGCCCCAGGACCTGACATGGCCCCAGAGAGTAGAGTTCCTACCCCAGAGCCTGATCCTGCCCCAGAGCCTGACACAGCCCCAGACACTAGAGACCCTGCCCCACAGCCTGATACCGCCCAACAGTCCACCTCAGAAATGGACTACCCAAACTGGGTGGGGGTACTGGCAAAAGGGATGCAGGAGATGTGCCAGGAGATGGGCCAGGTGCGCCGGGGATATGCCAGGAGATGGGCCAGGTGCGCCAGGAGATATGCCAGGAGATGGGCCAGGTGCGCAAGGAGATGTGCCAGGAGATGGGCCAGGTGCACCAGGAGATATGCCAATTGCTAAGGGAATACACCTCCTCAGGTAGTGAAAAACCCTCTCCCTGCCCCAAAGAGGGTGAGTCCGATGGTGCAGCAGTGGAACCCACGGATGTTACAACCGTCCAGGTTTCAGCTGAACCACAAGGACAACCACAGCCAGCAGCAGTCGCCCCTGTGCAAAGGAGGAAGTGTAAGACCAAATCAGTACGACCAGTTAATGATGATGGGGAACCAGGGCCCTCACAACCAGCAGGAGAGCCAGAGCCAGAAATCATCACTGAGTCCCTGTCGTACAAAAGTCTCCGTGCTATGCGAAACGACATTGTGCGAAGGGGGCGTGAGCCTTATAC
>NW_024580836.1:0-10186 GCF_017639235.1 Corvus kubaryi
GGAAAGGGAAAAAAAGGGGGGAAAAGGGAAAAAAACGGGAAAAAAGG
This sequence comes from Corvus kubaryi, assembly GCF_017639235.1. Classification (NCBI taxonomy): domain Eukaryota; kingdom Metazoa; phylum Chordata; class Aves; order Passeriformes; family Corvidae; genus Corvus; species Corvus kubaryi. Next base: position 48 of record NW_024580836.1, read on the forward strand.
AGGGAAAGGGGGAAAAAGGGATAAACCCTGCGAATAAAAAGGTAAAAATCTCCATCCACAGCCCCGGCTGAAGAGGCAACGGAAATTCCCTGGGGAAGGAGGCGACTCAAGGCTGGAAAACCCAAGGAAAGGGGGGGAAATGCTTCGGTTTCCCCCAGAATGCCACAGAGGAGGAGAAAAACCGGGAAAAAAAACCCCTCTGGAAATTTTCCAGCCTTTATTCCCACCAAAGTGGGATGGGGAAGGGTTGGGAGAAGCCGACTTGGATCCGAGTTGGCTCCCAAATTCCACAGGAAGGGCCTGAGCAGGCAGCAAAGCCCCGGGTCCAGGGATTTGTCTTTCCCCGAGGTCATTGCAGAGAAGAAAACGGGATTTCCGTGGGATTTCACCAGGAAATCACTCGGATGCGGCACGAACTCCACTTCCCGGGAATTTCTCCCTCTCCGGGGTGATCAGGTGAGTTCCCATAATAACTCCTCAAATCCGGTCGTTTCTTCCAGCTCTTTTCCACCTTCTCCATCCTCAAAATAGGCTGGAACGCCGAAACCAGGACTTGGGAATTAAAACACGGATTGAATTCCGACTCCAGGATTATCCCGATCCCACGCCTTTGCCACCCTCCACAATTCCATAAATCATCCATAATTCCCTCAGATCTTGGCACGGATTCCGATGGGACCGCGAGCCTGGATTGACATGGTCATAACTCATCCGTAATTCCCTGAAATCTTGGGATGGGATTCCACGTCGCCTCCAGGCACCTGTCCATCACTCTGACAGGTGATTGACAGCTCGGGATAACGGAACGAGCAGGATCCATCCATAACGTGGGGATGGAATGGGAATGTGAAGGATTTAAGCCACAAAAGCCTGGAAATGGCTCATTCTGGGCATTCCCTTCCCAAAAAACAGCCAGATTTTGGCCATGGACCGAGGGATCATTTTCTCCTTGGGAACACAAAACCCTGGGAGCTGCTCCTCTGCCAATAAAAACCAGGAAAACATCCCAAAAATTCGGGATTTGGAGAGGCACCATGGTCCATCCCCATCCTTTGGCATTGGATCATGGAATTAAGGTGGGAAAAGGCCATCGGGATCATGGAGTCCAACCATTCCCACGGCACTTCCATGTGCCAAGGGCCACATCCAGGGGGTTTGGAACAATTCCAGGGATGGGAAGCTCATTCCAGGGCTTCAGCACCTTTTCCATGAAGGAATTTTCCCCGTATCCGACCGAAACCCCTCCTGCTGCACCCTGAGGCCGTTCCCTCTTTTCCTGTCCGTTCTCCCCTGGGAAAAGGGGCGGATCCCTGGGAACGGTGGCGATGGAGAGGCTCCAAGGGGTGAGGAAAAGCCTCATTCCAACATCTCCCCAGTCCCTCAATCCCTGGCTTGAATCCCTAGAAACCTCAGCCAGGAGGAAAACCGCCCCAAGTACTTCTGGTTATCCATGAAAAAGCTGGAAAATCCCATCCCAGCAACAATTGTGGATAATTCCGACGATCCCAGAGGAGGAGCTTTGGGATTCGGCCTCTCCAGCCTGTCCGAACTTGGGAATTCAGCCGTTTTGATTCCACATATGGATAATTCCCGCTTCTGGGGGGTGGGGTCATTGCTCTCCACGCTCCTCTCCCACCCGGATGCTTCTCCCGTGGATGGGCCTTTCCTTAAATCCCAAGAAAAGCCAATCCTGAAGAAAAACGACCTTCCAGATCCCACAGTTGATCCCATCCCATCCTCCAAGCTCAGCCTCGGAGGCTCCAAAGGCCTTTCCCTCACCTGGAAGCTCAGAGCCAACATTTCCCCAGCGTGGAAAAGCCAGAGAATTCCGGATCCTTCCCGGGAAAAACACCGGAATGAGGGGCTGCCCAGAGGATCCCGTTTTAGAGGTTTTGTGTTCGGATAAACCGGGAATTCTGGCTCCCTGCCAAGCTTGGGAAAGCTTTTCGCTCCCAAAAAACCACCAGGGAATGGGTGAACTCGGAAAATCCGGGATCTTTCCCACCCTTTCCTGCCTTTTCCCTCCTCCAGCCGGGGCTCCTTTCTTCGGAGCGAGTTCAGTGCCGGAAAATCTCCTTTTTCCAGCTCTTTTTCCCTCCCCTCCTCCTTCCCCCCCCCCCCCCCAATTCCTGATGCAAATTTATGCAAATCAAGCAGCGCCTGCTCCCAGCCAGGGATAATAAAGGAGAGGTATGAAAAGAGGGAGGAATCCCGGCACGGGAGGGCTGGAAAAATCCATTGTTCCATGGAAAAGGGTGGAATTCTTTTCCTGTTAAAGGCAAGGTTGGGTTTAATTAAATTTGTGTTTTCCATGCTTTTAATCAGCTCCGTTGGTGGGTGGCTCTTTCCCAAGGGATCGCGGTGGGAATGGGAAAAGGGGGATCCGGCTCATCCCAATCCCAGCAGCGCTTGGCTGAGGATGGGAAAGAGCCGAACTGGGGTGAAATCCATCGGAAACGCATTTTTTCCTGGGAAATTCGACCGTGATCCCAATTTAAAGTTCATACTCCCAAAAACGCCGCGTTTGGAGGATCCAAACATTCCCAAATACCTCACATTCCCAAAAATGCCGCATTTGGAGGATCCAAAAATTCCCATGTCACTCACATTCCCAAAAATGCTGCATTTGGAGGATCCAAACATTCCCATGTCACTCACATTCCCAAAAATGCTGCATTTGGAGGATCCAAACATTCCCAAATCCCTCACATTCCCAAAAATGCCGCATTTGGAGGATCCAAAAATTCCCAAATCCCTCACATTCCCAAAAATGCCACATTTGGAGGATCCAAACATCCCCATGTCACTCACATTCCCAAAAATGCCACATTTGGAGGATCCAAACATTCCCAAATCCCTCACATTCCCAAACACACCACGTTTGGAGGATAAAAACACCCAAGGACCCCTTGGAAAGGAGATCAGAGCCAGATCCAGCCGGGAATTGCAGGAAAAGCTCCTCTGCAAAGGAGCCAAATCCCAGCAGGAACGGGAGGAAAAGCAAATCCGGGGAGATGCAGCCCATGGAAAGCCGGAGATGCTCCAGAGGGCCCCATTCCCACATCCCATTGCTGCTCCAATCAGCATCGCCACCGGAAAGGCCGATCCCTTCCCTCTCCTCCTGCTCTCATCCAGCTTTTGGGAGGGGTTTCCATCCTTTCTTCCTTTCCAGGGAATGCAGTCGAGGCCAGTGGGCGCTTCCAGACCTTCCCGCCCGCTCCGATGCCAGCTCGGATCGCTCCATTCTCACTGCTCCAATAATCCCGATCTAATTTGCCGGGAGCCGGCGCCGAGTTCCTTCGGCACTTCATTAGGGAGCGTGAGCAGCATCTCATTATCCCAACCCCGCCACCATTCCCGGCAAATTCCCCACCGGAAAAACCCCAAGTCCAAGCCGGATTTGCGATCCCTTGGGATGGGGGATCCTGAGTTGATCCTTGGTCGCACAGGGAGCAGTTTCCGCTCTCCGGGCCCGGATTTATCCTTCGGGATCCCCCGGGTTGAGCTCAGTTTTAGCTTTTCCCCAAAATTTCGACTTCTTGGACATTTGTGCTCATCCCAAGCTTGGAATTATTTCTGGAAATCCACATTCCCACGGGCCAAGGGATCCTGTTCCCAATCCGCGTGCAGCCATTCCCTCCCAATCCATCCCAACCCCATTGTGCCCAAAAAAAGGCTGGAAAACATCGTCACCAACGCTTTCCTTCGGGAAACGCACAAATTTAGGGATATCTGTGGGGTGGAAACCCAGTGACGTGGTCGGGGGGGAGTTTGTAGGAAGCGACTGCCTGGATTTGGGAACATCAGGAAGGATAAAAGGAAATACAGGAATTAATTATGGGGGATCGGGGAGGAAATTGGAGGGGGGGTGCATAAATCCAGTGAAAAATTCCCCCACGTGCTTTGGATGCTGCCGATTTCAGGGATGAGGGGGACATGGATGAGCTCAACCCCCACTCCTGGATTTTCCGGCGGCTCCTCCTGGCAGGAGAAGGGACAGACAAGGAGAAAAGAAGACGGATCCGCGGGAGGGAGGGAGGGAGGGGGAGCGAGCACGAGCCGCGGTTATTTATAGGAGCTGCGTTTGTGCGGGAGGAGGGAGCGCTGCCAAAAAGGGATGGGAAAAATAATCCCGGAGCCAGGTGCTGCTGCCTCGGGAAGAGCCGGGGGGGAGCTCAAGGTGAGGCAGAAAGGGAGGAAAAGGAGGAAAAAATAAAATCGGGATTTGTTTGGGTTTCTCTGCCAGCTCCGGCCTCTGCGACCCCCTCGTGCCACGGAATCGGAGGCTGGACACGAAGGATTTTCCTTCCTGCTGGGAATTTGGGATGCTGCCTCGCCTCTGGATCAGGGTTTGGGGAGAGGAGATCCCGAAATCCAGAGGAAGGGCCTGGGAAGGGATTAGAGCCAGGGCACAGCTGACAACAGATTCCCAAGGGAACCGTAGGGAAAATAACCCCTGGATCTGATGATGAATCCCAGCCCGCCGTGCCCCATGGATGAAAACCCTCATCCCAAAAATCTGCATCCCAAAAAACCCGTTTCCACAGCCAGGCTCCTGCCTGAATTGCATATTAATTAAAAATTCATTAACTCAGCCCGCAAAGGTCTTACCCTCGCCTTGGGGGCAAAAAGAGGAAAATTCCCCATTATTTTAGGGAAAAGACCCATTTTGCCCTAATTTTGGAGCCATCCCGGGGTTCTTTGTGCTCCAGCTTGGACGTGGGAAGGGACAATCCCGGATCCACGTGGATCCTTCCACGTCCTCGCATCGCAAGGCGCTGGGATGGCTCCTGATTTATTTACGGAAAACCATAAATATAAAATACATAAAATCTATAAAAATAAACCCGGGAAAAGCCGGGAGAGGTGGGGGAGGACACGGATCCCATCTCCCAGGGAAGGGGGAGGCGGCTCCGGCTCCGAGGAGCCGGGATGGGATAATCACGGTGAGTGTGAGCAGCAAAGTGGCATCTCCACGTCTCCTTGGTCCTTCCCTCCCTTCCTCCCTCTTCCCAGTTTTTTCCCCCTCGCACGAATCCATCTCCTCCCCCTCTTCCCAGAGCCGCTGTCATCACGTTGTCACCCGGCGATGCCGAGTTGGGCTCTGAGACGGGAAAAAATCCGGAGGGAAAAGCAGGAAAAAACAGAAGAATGTTCCAAATCCCCGGAACTCCATTTGCCATCCCAGGAACACAAAACCTGGGAATTTATTCCTAAACCGGAGGCGGTCTTGGCAGGAGGAGCTGGCAGCAGCGAAGGGAAGAGGGACCACCGAACTGGAGGCTGGAAAAGATCTCCGAGGTCGTGGAGTCCAAGCATGAACTGAATTCGGCCCCGGGGGCCACGTGCACGGGGTTTGAGCGCTCCCAGGGATGGGGATTCCACCGTTTCCTTGGGAAAAGGAGGAGGAGAAAGAGGGGCCAAGCCCTGCTGGGGATTTAGGGAGGAAAGGCCAAGCTGGGCTTTAGGAAGGAAAAGCCAAGTCAGGCTTTAGAAACGACGAGCCAAGTGGGGCTTTAGGAAGGAAGAAAGAGTCAAGTTGGGCTTTAGGAAGGAAAGAACCAAGTAGGGCTTTAGGAAGGACGAGTCAAGTTGGGCTTTAGGAAGGAAAGAACCAAGTAGGGCTTTAGGAAGGACGAGTCAAGTTGGGCTTTCGGAAGGAAAGGCCAAGTCAGGCTTTGGAAAGAAAGAACCAAGTCAGACTTTAGGAAAGAAAGAACCAAGTGGGGCTTTAGGAAGGAAGAAAGAGTCAAGTTGGGCTTTAGGAAGAAAAGGCCAAGTCAGGCTTTAGGATGGAGAAGACCAAATCTGGCTCTGGAAAGAAAAGGCAAGAGGGGCTCCAGAAAGGAAGAGCCAAGTGGGGATTAAGGAAGGAAAGGCCAAGTCGGGTTTTGGGAAGAAAGAGCCAAGTGGGGCTTTAGAAAGGAAGAGCCAAGTCAGGCTTTAGGAAGGAAATGCTAAATCAGGCTCTGAAAATCAAGGGCCAAGTTGGGCTTTAGGAAGACAAGTCCAAGCCAGGCTTTGGAAAGAAAAGGCCAAGTTGGGTTTGGGGAAGAAAGAGCCAAGTGTGGCTTTAGAAAGAAAGAGCCAAGTCAGGCTCTGGCCAGAAAACACCAAGCCGGGCTCTAGGAACAAAGAGCCAAGCCAGGCTTTAGCCCGTGCTGGGCCAGGATTAATTCTCGTTGCGAAGCAGACAAGAAAAACGCCCTGGGTTTTATGGCTTTTCTCGCCTTTCCCGCGTTCCCAGCCCGTGGAACGCGGGAGGACGAGGCCGGGAGGGATCTCCCCGGCACTGCGCTGACAAGGGGAGGACAAATGAGAGCGTTTAGGCTCTAATTAGGCACTAATGACCCGCTCCGAGGTCTCCGGCGGGCAGGAATCGGCGCAGCCAGGCGGGAGCTCAGCAATTTGTCAGGTCCTTGCCAAGCCCGGGGGAAGCGCGGCCGAGTCATTGACCCCATTATGGACTGTGCCTCTTCCAGACACCCGGCTGGGAATAAAACCACGCTTTATTCCCGACTTTTCTCCAAGCCTGGCTCCTGGAGGCTCTCGGAACAGAGCCAAGAGGCTTCCCCGGGGTGCTCGAGGGTGCGGCGCTGCCTCCGCTGAGCCGACGTGGGGAGAAAAGAAGGGGTTTAGCCCCAGTTTTCCAGCTTTTCTTCCCCCAAAAGAGCCTTTGGAAGTGTTGAAACCTCTTCCCGTCGCTATTTATAGAGGATATTTATAGACGAAAGGAATTGATTGTACTTTGGGGGGAGGAAACGGCGGCTTTGTTCAAGTTTCAGATTCCAACTCTGCCAAGCTCCTGCAATTTTAACGAGGGCTTTGGCACTCGGCTCAGCTGCAGCGAAACCTCATCGTCCCTCTCCGCTGCCGCGGCTCCGAGAGACCCCAAATCCAAGCAGCCACGCTCGGCAGGGCCTGGATGGGATCCCACCCTCCCGGGAAGGAGCTGCATCCAAGCGGAGCCGCCCCGCGGGGAGTTTGGAGCCGTCCCGGGGTGGTTTTGGCAGAGAAAGCCGCAAAGACGAACCCCCCACCGTGACGGGAGCAGACGATTCCAGGCCTGGCACCGGCACAGTTTGGTTTCTGCTCCGGATCCAAGTCCAAGCTTTTCCTCCCTTCCAGTTGACTTCCTCCCCGCAGACGCCAGCGGGATTCAGGCATTTCACAGGCAGGAAAAGGATGGAAAAAAGGCAGGAATCGGATTTTTGGGCCGTCCTGGCGCCCAACCGAAGGAGAAACCCAAGGTGGCTTCACCTTCACCTTCAGCATCCGAGGTGGCTTCTGGATAATCCCAACTCATCCGTGACCTTCACGCTCCGGAGGAGCAAAGGGAGAGGTTTGAGCGGGAAGGGGGAGGAAAAGGACGTTAATTCGAGGTAACAGCGCCCCAAAGGTTCGGATGGCGCCCTGGGAACGCGCACAACCTGCCGCGGCACCGGGATCATCCCCACGGGCACCAAACCCCGGGAAAACTCAGCCCTGTCCCGCCGCATCCCGTTCCGGCAGCTCCAGGGATCGCGCTCTCCCTGGATTCACCGGCATGGCCATCAGGGATGATCAGACCCTCGTTAATTATCCCTCGGCTGGGATCATCTCCGGGCTGGGATCATCTCCCGGTGCCAGCGTGGGGCCTCCTCACACCCTTAATGCGCTGTGACTACGCCGCAATCCCGGGATCGGCGCCACCCATCCGGTCCCCGACCTGTCACGGAGCCTTAAAATCATCCGGGGACGGCTCGGGGACATGGCGGCGCCGGCGAAGGGCGTGAATAATTCACGGAAGCGATGCAACAGCGCGGGAGAGGATCCCAGGGGGAATCGCCGTGGGGCGGGATGGGGAGCGCTCAGCGGATCCGTGGGGAAAGGTGAGAAAGGTTCCATGCTGCTTAATTAATTAGCGGAGATCAGAACGAGGGGTTTGGCATTGCTCTGGTTCCCAGAGGCGGCCTCGTTCCCCAGCGTTGTTTCCCGTAAGAAAAATTCCCATGTTTTTGTAGGATTAGGAGCATTAACTGCCACAAAAATCCCCAAAAAATCCCAAAAAAAGACAGGAGAGACCCAGCATACGGCGGGGCAGGAGCAGCCCTCACCGAGAGGTTACTCCCAAAAAATGCAACATTCCACCCCAAATCTTCCCTTTCCCCAAAACTTTTTAAATCCAGGAAAAGCCGACAGCAGCGAAAATCCCACTTGGAACGGGAGGAAAACGGCCCCGAATGGGGCTTTGCTTCTCCGGGAGAGCTTCCCGAGCTCACTGGAATTTATTTTTCCCGTTTTCCCAGCAAATACAACCAGGAATGTTGCACAGGAAGTGTCGTTGATGACCTCAGGTCGGGATGGGGCCCACGTCACATTCCAGGAGCATCCCAAGGGAGAATTGGCTCCTCCCAATGCTTCCAATCCCATTATTTGGGTTATTCCCAAATTCTGGAGGATCCCTTTCTCCCTTTTTTCCCCTTCCCAGGCACAAAATCCAAGATTGAGGAGGACAGGGAGACGCCTGAGGTCATCCCGGAGCTTTTCCAAGGGCTGAACCTGGAATCGATGCTCCGGAGCTTGGTTACACGGAGCTTTCTTGGGATAAACATGAGCTGGGGGGTGAACTCATCATTTCTGGCACCTGGAGCATCCCAAACAAGGTCATTCCAAGGTCATTCCAAGGTCATTCCAAGGTCATTCCCACTGGGATCCACCAGGAGCCGCTGATCCATGGCCAGGGATCCGCTCCGGGTCTGGAAAGGGATTGTTAAGGTTAAAACCCAAATATTCCTCCTCACTCGGAGCAGCGAATCCAAGAGTTTTGTGGCTCATTCCATGGGGTCAAATCCCACTTCCAGAGCTTCAGATCCCAATTTTTCCATCCACATGGACAGAGGGCCAAGGCCTGGTGTTCATCCCTTGGGCCCTCCCATCCCCTTGAATTCCTTATTGCCTCCCAAAATCCCCTTTTCCTTTGCAGAATTCCTTATTCCCTCCACAAAATTCCTTATTGCCTCCCAAAATTCCCTTTTCCTTTGCAGAATTCCTTATTCCCTCCACAAAATTCCTTATTGCCTCCCAAAATTCCCTTTTCCTTTGCAGAATTCCTTATTCCCTCCACAAAATTCCCTATTTCCTCTGCAAAGCCCCAGGAAAACCCCAGGGAGGGCGTCCAGCGCTACGGAAATTCCCCTCTTTCCCCAAACTTGATGGTTTTGGAGGCCTTTTCCAAGCTCGGTGGCTCCAGCAGGGAGCCATCGACGGCTCCGTCCCCGGCAATTCCCAATTCCCGGCGCCTGGAATTGCAGATAAGGACATCTCCCTGTTCCCAAGGCTCCTTGGCTGCGCTTTTCCCGCTGATAACGGGAATGTGTTTACGTTGGAGGAGTTTAATTTAACGGAACGACGCCCGATGCCTCCGTTTATTCCCTGCCATCGCCTGGAAACGCCTGGAACGAGCAATTCCACTAAAATTAGAGGGAGAAAGGGGGGGGGGGGGAAAGATGGGAAATAAGAGAGGATCACGGATTTATGGCTGGAGCGAGGGAGGTTCCGGGTCAAGGACAAAACGGGAATGTCTGGATTAAAAACTGACTCCATCTGGATCGAAATTTCCCTGTGCTGGTCCAGCAGCCAGGAGGGAACACGGCATTCCCGGGAAAGCAAAGGGGACGGAGGAGGGAAAAGCGCAGAGGGCAGGAATGGTGGGAAATGGGACGGGAATGGGGCTGGAAGCGATTCCAACGTCCTTTCCCGGCATAACCCAGCCCAGGGGGTTGGTGCAAGAAAGGGAAATGAGGAAAAAGATGGAAAAATTCCATTCCGGGATGTGGATTTGTGGACGGGGTGGGAAAATGCTCCGGGCACAAGAGGGAGAAGTTTTCCCAAAGCAACAAAATCCCATGATCCCGGCAAATCCAGGATTTCCCCTGAGCAGCCGGAATTTGGGGAGGCGAAAATCCTGCCTTGGAAGTGGGAAGCTCAAGGATCTCCATCCCATTCCCTGCGGGAGCTGGAAAATTGGAGCCAAGGCCAAGCTGGGACACTCTGGAATGGGAGGGCAGGGAAGGACAATGCCAAAAACGATGATTATCCTTCAGAAAAGGGGGATTTATCCCAAAATATTCCCAAAATATCCCAAAAATCAGGCTGGA
>NW_024580836.1:10196-11892 GCF_017639235.1 Corvus kubaryi
ATCCTTCAAAAAACGGGGATTTATCCCAAAATATCCCAAAATATCCCGAAAAATCCCAAAAATCAGGCTGGAATGGGAGGGCAGGGGAGGGCAATGCCAAAAGTGATGATTATCCCCCAAAAACCAAGGATTCATCCCAAAATATCCCAAAATCAGGCTGGAATGGGAGGGCAGGGAAGGACAATGTCAAAAATTGTCATTGTCCTTCAAAAAACAGGGATTTATCCCAAAATACCCCAAAATATCCCAAAAATCAGGCTGGAATGGGAGGGTAGGGAAGGACAATGCCAAAAGTGATGATTGTCCTTCAAAAAAGGGGGATTTATCTCAAAATATCCCAAAATATCCCCAAATATCCCAAAATACCCCAAAATATCCCAAAAATCAGGCTGGAATGGGAGGGTAGGGAAGGACAATATCAAAAATTATGATTAAAAAATGGGAATTTATCCCAAAATATCCCAAAATATCCCAAAAATCAGGCTGGAATGGGACGGCAAGGAAGGGCAATGTCAAAAATTGTCATTATCCTTCAAAAAAGGGGGATTTATCCCAAAATATCCCCAAAATATCCCAAAAATCAGGCTGGAATGGGAGGGCAGGGAAGGACAATGCCAAAAATTGTCATTGTCCTTCAAAACCCAGGGATTTATCCCAAAATACCTCCCCGAAGCCAACACCTCGAGTTAAGCTGGATAAGATCCCAGTTCTCCCAGTTCCTCCTACTGGTCCATGCAGCGATTCCACCGTTTTTTTTAGGGAAAAACGAGCGGGATTTCCTTTCGATCCCAGCGGAGCACACGAGGCCATAACGGCTCCATTATCCAGCTCTCAAATCCCCCCGAACGATCCCATTAATTGCTCTTCCCTCCCCTTCCACGGGAGCTTTTCCATTCCGAGCTCATCCCATCACGGCTCCGAGCTCATCCCATCACGGCGCTTCCCATTTTCCTCCTGCGCCGTTAAAAAGCCGGAATTGAGCTTTCCAGTCGCGGCTCCAAACGGCACAAATCCCTCTCCAGCGATTCCCTGGAATGTTCGGCCTCTAAAAGGTTCCCAAACGTGCCGGGAATGCCGCCTTTCCCTCCTCTCCAGCCCGATCCAAGCCGGCATTCCAAAGAGCGGGAGGTCCCACGGAATTTTTGTTCCCTTTCTTCGGGAAAAGCTGGCGGCGGCCGACCCCCCACCTTTGATGTTTCCGCCCCAGCGGCGTAAAAATGAGGGGGAAAAGGCGGATTTCTCATTTTTCCCCCCCAAATTCCCGAATTCCGGGTGTTCTGCAGCCGTTGGGGGTCCAACGCAGCCCCAGCTGTTGCCACTTCCCAAATGAATGCCCTAATTACACACCCTGCTAATTAAACTCCGTGCCGGGCCAGAGGATGGAGGAAGTGGAGCAGATCCCAAAATCCAGGACGCTGCTGGCACTGGAGCGACGCCAAAAAGGAGGTTGGGACGTCAAAGGTGCCCTCAGGGAGGCATCCCCCATTCCAGAGGCCGGGAAAAGCTCCAGGGCGGGCTGGGATTTATGGAAGAGCTCAAGGAGACGATGAAATCCCAGTTTGGGACATGGGGATGGAACAAAACCCATCCCAATCCCAGTTTGGGACACTGGGATGACACAAAACCCATCCCAATCCCAGTTTGGGACACGGGGATGGCACAAAACCCATCCCAATCCCAGTTTGGGACACAGGGA
>NW_024580837.1:0-15268 GCF_017639235.1 Corvus kubaryi
GAGCAGCTGGGGCTGCCCCTGGATCCCTGGCAGTGCCCAAGGCCAGGCTGGACATCGGGGCTTGGGGCAGCTTGGGACAGTGGAAGGTGTCCCTGCCCATGGGATGATCTATAAGTTCCCATCCAACCCAAACAATTCCACAATTTTTTGATATCCCTCCTGGTCCTGCAGGTCCTGCTTCTCTCAAGTGTGTTCAGGAACAGTTGATTCTTCCAGTTCCACATCCCTGCCACTTCACTTCTAAACTGCCCTGGAAGGTTCATGCCATCATTTAGGGCTGTCAGTATTTCCCAGCAGTGCACACAAGCCCCACAGAAGCAGTGTGGCAGGGGCAGAGCCTGCTGTTCTGGGAGCCGATGGCTGTAAATGTGGGATCCACCAAGGAGCTCCATCTCTCTTCCCAGAGAATTCATAGGAATTTCAGTGCACACATGCTTTGCTCAGCCTGAAACCCTGCCATGCTCCTTCACAGAGCCAAAAAAGGTGCACAAGTGCCTTCCTTCCTTCCCACCACGCCTCGTTCTGCTCCCAGGGTGGCATTACTCATTTCACAGGGTGGCTGGGCAGGATGGCACCAGTGCTCTACCAACTGAGCTTCCTGAAGGAAAGCAAACCTCTCCCATGGCTTTCCATCTGTCTGTGTTCCCTCACCGGCTCCTGCACCAAGGGAGGAGCTCCATGATGTGCCCACACTCTTTTCTAAGGATAAGTGGAGAAATTCCAGTTGGTTTTGGATGGATTTTGCCCTCAGCTGGAACACACAAACTGAATCATCACCTCTTTCCTCTTCCAGTGTTTTCCACACAGGAGGTGGTCAGTTCTCCCACCACCACTCAGAATTTAATGTCTCAACCTCTGCTCTCTGCGTCTTCTCCTTGGTTCTCTTGCTGAGAGCTCCTTGTCACACCACAGCCCACATGGGAGGTGAAAGGACCAGGAGAATCTTCTATTCTCCCATCACAAGGATTCCAGGTTTTCCAAAGAAAACAGGATGTCCTGTTGATGTCGGTAGCAAGCAAAAACCCAAAGTCCTTTCAAAAAAACAAACTGCCTGAAAATAAACCCCAGAAAAAACCTGAAACATAAACATTCTCTTCAGCAGAAGTAGCACAGCAGATAAAAGGTGCTGCTTAAATCAAAGGTTCTTCAGGAGTTGTTGCAAGGCCTTTAAAAAAAGAACGACAGGTCTATCAAAAGCCTCTCTTCCCATAGGGAATTTGGTTTTGGAGCTCAGGAGAACATTTCTGGTCACTGGTGCTGAAGTCAGTGCAACAATAAGTCAAAATCCATTATATTTTATATTACAAGGTCCGAGCTATAATCTGGGGATGAATTAAGAGATAGAAAATAAAATTATGTCTAAATAAATGTATAAAAAATCAGAGCATGTTCTCATTTGAATGGTTGCCTTGGATCAGGTATTCCTCAGCAGAGCTACAGCTCATTTACCTCTAGAAGGCCAAAATTTCCCCTGCAAGACAAAAACACTGTGTCTCCAACCCTGTGCCTTCTGCAATACCGGCAATATTTTGGGTCAGGGATGTTTCCCGATGCACATGGACACCTTTGCCTGTAGACCCTGTCCAGAAACCATTTCAACCCCGCCTACAAACCAGGCAAGTTCAAGAAAACCCTTGAGCAATATTGCACAAAATGCACACAGAGAGCAGGAACAACCAGGAAAAGAAAACAAAGGGGGAATATTTCTAATAATCCTTTATATATAAAAAAATAAAGCAAATTGAAGTACATCAAACAACAGCAATCAGGAACTGAAACCCACCACATTCCACATGACAACTGGAATGGCTCTGGGTACCTTGATGTCTTGCTTTGAAAATTCATTTGTATTTTTCTCTAAGCTAAGATAGCCAAGTGCAGGCTGGAGTTTGGTATTCCATCTTCCATGTGAAACCCTAACAATCCCTCGGGAACAGATCATAGCAGAAATCCACCTGCCTGTGAGATGCTTGCTGATATTTCCTCCATCATGATTTTGTTGTTTTAAACTGTGTTACCTGACTTAATGCCTACATTGCTAATAAAACAGTCCAAAAGAGAGGTTTAGAACTAAAAACAGCCAAACAAACAAATATCCATGCTCCTGCTGCAATAGATCTTAGCACCTCGTTGCATTGGTTGTTGAAAACAGGGACAGAATTGACCTAAAAAGAAATTTTTGACCTAAAAAGAAATTTTTTACAGTAAGAATAATCAGTCACTGGAAAAACATCCCCAGGGACATCTCCTGTCCCCATTGCTGGAGATTTTCCAGAGGCGATTGGACAGGGTGGTAAATAATCTCAGTGGGCTCCCTTCCCCACAAAATGGTCATTTAAGGTGCATTCAAACCAGGGCTATTTTGCAATTCTCTGAATGGTATTTGAAAACTGACTCTGCCCCGAGAAAAAGAAAATAATAATCATCAGTTGTAGAAGTGGATGGAAGGATGTGAGACACACAAGGCCAGGCTGGATGGGGCTTGGAGCAACCTGGTCCAGTGGAAGGTGTCCCTGGGGTGGAACTGGATGATTTTTAGGATCCTTTCCAACCCAAACCATTCCATGCTTCCATGATTTATGTGAAGGAACACAGCAACTTGTTAAGGCTATTTATTTACCCTTGCTCCTTCTTACCCATATCCTTATTTACTCTCTCTATTTGTAATTGTTCATTTAATTCCATAACTCCCATCTGAAATTAATCCTCCTGGGCAGAAGAACTATCTTTCTGGAGAAATGAATGTCATGTAAGATCACAGCTCTGGTTATCAGGAATTAGCCCGGAAAGCATCGATACAATTTTTATCTAATTAGTCATTATAGGCATTTTTTGCCCCCAGTATTCCAGGACAAACTTTAAAGTCCTCATTGTGCAACAGGCTCACCTGGTGTGGGTGGATCATTGTCCTGGAGCCTGGCATACATCTCCAGTGCATTCCCTGTTGTGGTCATGACTCCTGCAAACATTCCCTGCTGGATTTAAACCAGCTGGGTTAGACCTGCCTCGCAGTGAAAAACAGCCTGGAAGGTCACACCAGGCACAAAACCTGCCTGATCAGGTGATGGATCCGGCAGGGAGTGGGAAAGGCTTTTCTTGGGAAAACAGGATGCTCCAAGATGTTGTGATCATCCTCAGGGGCTCTCCAAGCACTGCAGCTCACAGCAGGGCATTTTAAGGGAATAATCAGCAGTGTCCAGGACATTTCAGGCTCAGTCCTACCCCACCATCAATTAAGAAACTGGTAATTACCCAAGCACTTAGTCTGGACTAAGCAGAGCCAGCCTTTCCCTTTCAGTGGCAGCAGAGGCAGCTGAGCCTGCAGGGTTTTGGGGATCCTCCTGGGAAGGTTCATCCCTCCCTTCACCGATCCACTCCCAGGTCCTTCAGGTCCCTCCTGGGCTCAGCTGCCTGACTTAACTCTGTGCCAGACAAGGATTAACAATTCCCTCACAGCTGGGCCAGAAATCTTGGGAAAGACATCCCCAAGGAACACACATCTATTTATAAGTGTAGTGTCTGAAGTGAACTCCCCATCCTGAGCCGTTCACGCTCTCACAGCTTTGACAGAATCCCAAGCAGCGACATCACTTGTTTGTAAAGCTGTCTGATAAGAACTGTGATGTTCCGTGCACTCTACAGGAATTGGAAATGCAGTCCCTGCCCCGGGGCACAGGATCAGGATCAGAGAAACTAAAACCACTTATGCAATGCAGAGCGGGAGATAATTTAGCGGAAAAGTGTTGGAATTTTATTTCTTATGCTCTTTATTGATTATTAACTCACTTCAGTACCTGAAGGGAGCCAACAAGAAAGATGGAGAGAGATTATTTACAAGGGATGGAGTGACAGGACATGGGAGAATGGCTTCACTCTGAAAGGGAGTAGGGTTAGATGGGATATTGGGAAGAAATTCTTCCCTGTGAGGGTAGAGAGGCACTGGAACAATTTTCCCAAGGAGTTGTGGACTCCTTGTCCCTGGAAGTGTCCAAGGCCAGGCTGGACAGGGCTTGGAACAACCTGGGATAGTGGAAGGTGTCCAGGGGGTGAAATGAGATGATCTTTAAGGTCCCTTCCAACCCAACCCATTCTGTGATTCCTGCAGACATTCCAGACTTTCTGCCTATTTTCCACTGCAGTTACAGACCCAGGGAAATCATTTCCTTCCTATCGACTGCCAACCAGGAGCAGGACTGCAGGGAGCAACCAGATAACCTGGGAGAAATTCCTCTCAGCTTCACGAATTAATCAAAGGTATCTGACCCACTTCTTCCATTGACTGATTCTCCAGCTGGTCCCAAGCCAGTTTCACCAATTAGCAGCACGAAATGGAATCCTGGGCAGGGTGACCAGGGACAGCAGGGGCTGTCTAAAGCCCTCCAGCTATCGACCAGCAACAGCAACATCTGCTGGAGCAGCTGCCTCCCAGTTCTGGAGAGGTCAATCAATGAATCACTGCAGCAGCCCCAGGCCACACCTTTTATTTTCAGCTGTGCCATCAAGGCTGAAAAAGAAATCACCAGATCTCACAGGGAATCTGAACTTGATATCAATAATTCCATTGCCAGTGCCTCCCAATCTCTCCCAGTTAATCCATTTCCATACCAGTAGGTATAAGAAGGGGTAAAACCACTAATTTGTCTTTAAAGAATGTTGCCACATCGATGATATGTTATATACACATTTCCAAGATTGTTTAAAAATATTTCAAGAGGATTTCAGTCCCCAAATGCCTTCCACACATCTCTATATCAATATATTGCATGCACAGTTTGAAGGTGTTGCTACGTGTGAAAGTTTTCCAAGCCAAGAAATTCACTGATTAAAGCCAAAAAAATGACAGGAATAGAAACAAAAGACTAAAAAGCCTGCAGTTTGAAGCTTTTGATAACACCTTAAGCTTTACTTGTGTGCAAGAGTAAAATAATCAAATAAAAAAATAGTCAATAAAAACTTGTGTACTCCATAAGCAACCTGAACTTGCATTTCCATTTAGCATTCAAACAGAAAGAAAACATCCTTTCAGGTGAAAATGATAAGAACATTTGAAAACGTTCCTGTAAAAGCCACCTAGGAGTGCAGTGAGAAGCCCAAACACAGTGTGAGCGTGCCCTGGCTGATTTGTCCTGCTATCCAAGGAGGATGAAAGCAGACTTCTAGATTTTGGCATGGCAACCAATCCTACCACAGGGCACCACAGAGTGGATTAGGGACAGAATTATTTCCAGCTTTAACTCTGCGTCTGATTCAAGCTCCTCATATTACTTTGCATTTGTATTCCTTAGATTTAATAATCCTTCTTTAGCTGTTTGTGGGCAAAAAGAAAATAGCCAATTTACCAAGAACGTTTGGCAATAAGAATTCAATTTCTTTAATTGTGTTGCTTTTTAAAGGCACTGCCACGTTATTTCAGCTCCTGAGAAACATTAGTTTTATTTTTCCAAAGGACTTCAAGGTGAGACTGTTGCTGCCTGAGGTGCAAACATGGGTTTATATTTCCAACAGAGCTGTGGGGCACAGCAGCAACCTGTGTTTGAGGGGCAACAAAGCCCAAAGCCCCTGGTTTCAATGGTCACGTGCCAGATTCAAAAATATCTCCTAATGAGACTTGCTGGAGAACCCAAAAAAATATTTATGGAAAATCTGGGAACAGATTTCCTGGGCTCTGTGCCTAGGGCAGAAGTAGAGTTGTCTTCTGAGGGGTCGCGGTATGAATGTAACTGAGGCTGTTAACAGAAATACCTCAGGCCACCTTGAGTGCTCATTGCCAGCTTCCCAAAGAGTGTAAATATCCCAGTTATCCTGAGAGGAATCCTTGCCTCATCTGCACGCCCAGGACAGGAAACCAAGGCAGTGTTGATCACTTGAGCCTAATCCCAGCCTAATCCCATTATTCCACTCACACGTAGGGAATGCGCTGCCATGTGTCACCCTCAGCAGCAGCTACACCTCATCTCACTTGGAAACACAGGGAACTGGTAGAATTGAATTATTCCTATGAAAATGGTACCTTCTCCATATGTATTTCCCCCTAGCAAATGGGGTTTTTTAAGGTTGAAAGGAAAAACTGCTGTTCTTGTACAAAATCTGGTTCTGCAGTTCAGGTGCTGTTTGTATTTGGGGGCTCTCCACCTCTCCACTGGATTGAAAGCAGCCTGGTGTCCATTTGGCCTTTAAGATGGGACTCAAAAACACCAGTAAACACTCAGTTCAGAAGTTTAATTTTGCTTTTCATGATTAGGGCATGAACAGCAATTCTTCTCTTGGTTGTGTGCATGGCTCAGTTCAAACAAATGCCCAGAGAAGCTGTGGCTGCCCCACCCCTGGAAGTGTCCAAGAGCAGGTTGGACAGGACTTGGAGCATCCTGATTTAGTGAAAGATGTCCCTTCCAACCCAAACTATTCCATGATTCTATGAAATTTTCCAGTCAGGAAGGTTTCTCTGCATATTTGCAGTGGAGGCAGCTCTGAGCAGGAGGGTAAAGGCGAAGAGGAATAAACATAAACACATGAACCATCTTCCTGGCAGATCCCCTTGGGCCAGAGGTGCAGAACTCTGTATTTGTGCCAGAAAAGGCCCTCAGGGATGTGCCAATCTGCCATTAGCTACTCAGTGAGCAGCACATCTACAGGAGCCGCTCTCACTGCCTTCAGTCAGAAATGCCCTGGAGTGATTCTTTCATTGAATTCCCAAAGACTGCTTAGGCACAGGGAGCGTTTTCAGTGTTCCTTTGCGGGGAGAAAGGGTTTTGAAGGCAACTCAGAAATAGCACTGAGTCTCAGGGTGCAGAGCCAGCACACGATACAGCTCCACGGCAGCTGGCAGTCACTCACAAGTGGATGTCATATCAGGAAAATCCAGAATTTCTCCTTCCCTCTCAAGCATGTGCACGCAAACAGCGTGACCCCCCCTTCCTTCACTGTGCTGCACCAGCTCAGTGTTTGAAGAGCCCAGGGTTCTCTGTTAGTGCCAGCTCATAGCACTTTTCTGACTGAAAGCAGAGGTTTTATCTCTTCTAGCTGGGACTGAGTGAAATCTGTCGCTCACCCAAGCAGAGCTTTTGAAGCACCACACCAGCACTAGGGATAGACAAGGTGAGATCCAAATCAAACCTTGCCCTGAAGCACCTCATGATGTTTGGCAGAGCAGCCCCAGCAATTGAATTGGTGGCCACGAAATGCAAATAAAACAGATCTGTTAAGTTACAGCATGAAATGTATTGAGGAACCAACCTGCTGATCCTAATAAAATGGGCATAAAATTCAGCATATGCTCTTGCTTGTCATTAGCAGTAATATGAATACATGCCACTTTATTTGATTTCAGTGTTCCAAATCGTTGAATGAACAGCATCTTGTACCTGTTTTTTTATTAGGAAAAGAGTGATACACATATGGGCATGAACAAATGGATACAAGGATAGATTTACATGGACAGACAGGCATGGAGTTTTCCCAAAGATAAAACAAAAGCCAAATAAATGCCTGACTCTCCCTCCCTCTGAAGGAATAGACAGAAAGAGTCTGGCACATTTCTCCTGATTTCCCTGACAAGAGTTATCAAGAGGGCCTCAGATCCCTGGGAGTCTTTATCTGATGGTTATTACTGAAACACTAAGAATGATTCAGCCACTGGAAAAAAAAAAAGTCCTTAGAAACCAAATGCAACCACCACGTTTTGTGAGGGGGTTTTGGGTGTGTCATTTTTGTGACACTTTCCTGCTGGTTAAAAAAAAAGAGAAAAACAAGAAGACCCTCAAACTGTGTCATATAACCATTAGATTTCTTTCTTCCTTTTTTCACTTTCCAAAATACAGTTAGTCCTTTATTCCTACTACCTTCATCTATTTTAGTGATATATGATCCTCATATGCAGCGCAGTTTGGTGTCTTGTTTTCATTGCTATCACTGAGATATTTTCTAATCCTTCCACTTCAAAATATCCCATTTTTCATTAAATGTCACTTGGATTGTGTCATCAAGAAGGCACTTTTAATAATCTGCATTTTAGAGCTAAATCAAGCTCGTTCAAATATTCCATTTTCCTTCCAGAGTCCTTATGGTTTTCCAGGCTGTAGTTTGGTCTCAGATATTCTCATGATCTTTGCAATGGGAACACAGGAGCTCAGCTGAAGATCAATCCTTGGGAATTGCTCTCTGAAAGGAACAAACTCTTACCCAGCTTCATACAAGAGCCAGCAAATGAGAATTGAATCTGTAGTCCTTCAGATTCCTTTACAAGAATCAATTCCTCCCATTTTCCTGCCTCCATGAAATATGGGCAAATAGAAAACTTTCCTGTAGCACCATCAAACACTGCCTGGTTGGAAAATCCACCCATGTTTCTTGCTAAGGAATTTCATTTTAGCCTTTCCTTGATGTTTGCCAGCTGCTTCCCTTTCCTAACGTTGTCCAGGGGGCATTTAATGAAAGATCAAAGTAAGCACTGACACCCCCTAACTCCCAGTGCTGTGGCAAAAAGCTGCTCTTCCAAGGCTTCTGCACAGGTTAAAATGTCCATTTTGGAAATCTGGATTAGGGAGCTCTGGAGAGAACCCTTTCCTTTCACTGCTTACAGAGAGAATTTGGGGAGGTTGGCATCCAAGCTGGTGAAGCCAAGGTTTGCTTTTATCTCTGCCACCCTTAAAGGTAAAAAGCTTTTACAAATTATCTTATCCTTCCTAATCAAGCCCAGAAAATTTGGAAAACTGTGGTCAAACATACAAAAAGCCCTATAGTTTGCAGCTTCCAGAGCATTCAGAGTTGTCCAGTCACTCATTTATTGTGACCAAAAAAGAAGATGCATGTGGGAAGATAACGAAAGAAAGAAATCGAGTAGTTACAGCTAATATATTGTCGAGTGAAAATCATTTCCTTTACTAAATTCACTCCAAAACCTTTAAATATGAAGTTTGCTCCTAAGGGCTTTAGTAAATACAAAACACAGACCTTGATGCTGTGCAAGCACTGGTCAAGAACAGCTGAAATATCCCTGGGTTATTAATCACAAATCCCAGACACAGCTGCTGAGAAGAAAATCAACTCTTATCCCAGTTAAACCAGTCCACAGAGCCACCAATGCAGTTTGCTGTGGCCCAGTCAGAGCAGGGGAAGGGAAGCCTGTGAGGGAAATCCCAACCCTTGCAGGAAAAACAGGAATGTAGTGCTGGAACAAAGAGAGCCTGTTGAGTGTAGTGCACTCAGCCCACGGGATCTTCACAATGTGTCATCTTCTAGTGGTGCTGAATGTGGAATGGAATACAAGAACAGCTTTGAAAAACTGAAAAGTACTTCTGTTAAAAGCCTTTTGGTACTTACCGTGTTTTGCAAATGCAGCGCAGCACACTCTGCGTGCTGGGATTTGTATCGCAGTGAAATAGGGTTTCTGTTCCAATTAATATCCAACTCCCCCCTCCACAGAGAGGAAGAGACTCCTGAGGAAAGATTTATGCTGAGAGCTCACCTAAATAACACAGAAGGAAACACAGCAGCTGCTGTGACTCCACACCACGAGCCAAGGAAGACCCACGTGTCATTTTCCCAGTACTCTTTTTCTGAAGAGCCCCTTAAAAAAAATCTTTTAAGAGTTTTGCAGCCTGCTGGCTGAGTCCTTCAGCAGTCATTAGGGTGGCTTCTTTTGCAGGAAAACACATCAGGACTTCTTTGTAACCCTAAGTGTTTCAGGGAGGAGAATGCAAAGTGACATCCCGTGGGTGACATCCATTGGATCAGGACACGGCTGTCTCCACTCACACAGCCAGGGATCCCATTTTAATAACACAGGTTGCATCACAGCCTGATGCAGAGTTCTCAGGGTAAAAGGAGAAGGCACAGGACTGAGGGGCAACACTGATTCCCTAAATTATCCTCCTCTTTTGACACAGAACAAAAGTGTATTTTGCAGGTTTTATCCCATTTCTTGTTACGCTGATTTCAGAGCAGAGTCCCCTCCTTCGAGTTTGTCACCCAGGCACTTTCTGCTTTCCTGCCAAAGCCACATTTCCTGAATGAGAGGTGAAATGTCTCATTTCCGTGCACAGGAGCTTAGCCTGAGGCCCATGTGAGAGCCGGGTAAGTGGGCACAAGATTATTTGCAGCAAAATATTTCCTTTACTGTCCAAGCTTTGTTCACTGAGGTAAAACCAAGGGCTGGAGAGAAGGAAAAGGTGCTGATTTCTGAGCTAGTCCGCTCTTTGGGAACTGATATTCCTGTTCATGGAAAGCTAAAGCTCTCCATTAAAATTCTGTGCCATCAGCCCTGCCCTCAGCTGGAGCAACCTGGAGTCTAAAAGGCTCCTCCCTGCTTCACTGAGCCTCAGTAAAAGATGGAAGACCATCCTCTACATCCTCACAACGTTCATTATTAGAAGGGAAGCACCATTTTCTGGGTTTTCCAAGTTTACGAGGATCAAGAAGAAGATTCTTAAACTTGGAGGGGATGGCTGCTCCACCCAAGCATTAGTCAGATCAGTACCAGGCACTGGCAGCTCCCTCAGAGCCTCACAAGTCCTTCAGGGAGCAGGAATGTCCCAAGAGCTAAAGCCAGGAGAATGGAATCAATTTTTCAAGCTAACTGACAAGGCAAACGGGGTTGTCCATCGAGAGACACCAAACAGAGAAATCTGTTTGGCTTTCCAGCCCTGGGAATTCATCTCCCGGCCATGTCAGTCACTGCTCTGCTGTCCAAGGGGGGCTGCTGGAACAGGGATGTTTGCAGAACCAACCAGCTCTTGGGTGACCTCAAAGCTGTGCTTTGGGACAGATCCTTCCCCATTTTCAGTGACAAGTTACAGCCTGGGAGAGGTGCAGAGAGAAGAATCCCAGATTGGTTGGGTTGGAAGGGACATTAAAGGTTATCCAGTGCCACCCCTGCCATGGGCAGGGACACCTTCCACTGTCCCAGGCTGCTCCAAGCCCCAATGTCCAGCCTGGCCTTGGGCACTGCCAGGGATCCAGGGGCAGCCCCAGCTGCTTTGGGCACCCTGTGCCAGGGCCTGCCCACCCTCCCAGGGAACAATTCCTGCCCAATCTCCCATCCAGCCCTGCCCTCTGGCACTGGGAAGCCATTCCCTGGCTCCTGGCCCTCCAGCCCTTGGGAATTGTCTCTCTCCAGCTTTCCTGCAGCTCCTTCAGGCCCTGCAAGGCCACACTGAGCTCAGCCCAAAGCTTCTCCTCTCCAGGCTGAACAATCCCAGCTCTCGCAGCCTTTCCTCCCAGCAGAGCTGCTCCATCCCTCTGCTCATCCTGGTGCCTCCTCTGGCCTCTCTCCAGCAGCTCCACGTCCTCCCTGTGCTGAAGAGGACTGACATCTTTTCCCAGGGATTTTTTTCCCTTTTTACCTTCACTTAGCTGCATCCATTCACATCCTTCTTATAGTTTCTACAGTCCAAGTCATGAAGAGAAGAAAGGAGTAGGACAGACCAGGAGTTAAACCCCAGGGTCTGAACTCCAGCTGAAGGACAGAAGATCTCTTAAGAATCATTCCCTCCTTTGCCATCCCTTGTCCCATTCCTGGAGAGGAAGCAAATCCTGACCGAAGACTGGGAGTGTAGCTGCTAAATGAAGTGGGATGTGCTCTGTCACCACCAAGGCACAGCTCTCTTGTGCAGATTTTGGCTTCCTGCAGAAAAAACCCTTCCCCCCCCCCCAAGGGTCCTAAGTTTAAATGTTTAGTGCAAAGAAAGGGCTTCCATTGCTTCCCTTTCAGGATTAGCAGTGAACTCGGGCTCTAAATGATTTATAAACATAATCTCCAGCAAATGTTTAACTCTCAGAGTGCTAAGTGCTGACCTGGGAGAAAATCCCTCGTTTCGCTCTCGCCTGCTGTTGTCTTGTTGGTTCCAAGCTCTGCACTACAAACAGAGGAAACTTAATTCAGTTGCCTTTGAAATTAAACAGCTATATCAGACTTAGCACTGTGAAACTGCAGGAAGGCATTAGTCAACGGGCTTTAATTATTCACGTTCTCTGCTTGCTCCCTCCTTTCTCCCTCCTCGTTTTCCTCCAAGTGATCAAAAGCCAAGTTGTTCTCTGTGTCATGGAATATCAAGCGAATTTCCTCATGTTCTGCAGATATCAGTCATGATCTCACCCATCTGAGCAGATGAAAACTGCTGCTGCAGTGAGATCTGAGGTGCCTCAGAGACTTGGCTGAGGGAGAAATATCCCACATGGGTATTTTTGGGGCAGCAGTGCTCATTTCTACAGTTCTGACTGCGCTCTGCAGCATCTGGGAAAGTCTTTGCAAGGGCAGGATGAGTTTTTATCCCAATGTGGACCTAAAGTCCCCTAAACCTCCCAGATTAAATCCAGCTAGAGCAGGCCAAGATGCCTGCACATCACATCTCCAGCTCTTTTCACTTGATAGTCAAAAGAAGTATTTCAAACATTCCGATTTCAAATTTCGTGTCCCGTGTAAAGGTTGGACTTGATGATCTTTGAGGTCTTCTCCAAGCTTAATGATTCTATGTGAAAAATAAACAACTTCATAGCAAACCATGGCTCAACAAACCCTGTTTCAGCCACTAGCAGAGGTTTTCATTGCATGTAAAAGCTTTGTTCTCATTATCCTTAACAAAAGTGCTTCTTTTGGTTAACTAAAAATACATTTCAACAGTTGTCACTGCAGATAAAACACTGGTAAGTCACACTTACTGACAGAAAAGCTTCTCAAGACAACCTGAGAATAAAAACCTTGCAATTAAATTTCTGCCCTCAGAAACAAGCAAAACATATCCAAATTCCCATATAATCCACAAAGAGGATGATGAACTGTCAAAATAACACAAAACAAAACCTAATTAAAGACAAAGTAACTTAGTGTTGATGTGACTTTAGTGATGGGTACACAGAGAGAAGTTAAAACCTTGCCTTTAAGCGTTAAGGCTTTTTTTTCCCCTTTTCACTTGATATTTGGGAGCCTCAGCACAAAATGCAGATTTTTCTGGGTTGCTGTCACTTGGCTGTGACCTTCCTGTCTGCAGCAGAAAGGCAGAGCAAGGTGAAAGGGCTCTACAAGGAGAAACGAGGGGAATTTTGAGATCTTAGAGCCCCTTCCAGTACCCAAAGGAGCTCCCAGAGAGCTGGAGAGGGACTTTTCACACGGGTCTGGAGTGATAGGAAAAGGGGGAATGGTTTTAAGATGAAGGAAGGCAGGGCTGGATGGGAGATTGGGCAGGAATTGTTCCCTGGCAGGGTGGGCAGGCCCTGGCACAGGGTGCCCAGAGCAGCTGGGGCTGCCCCTGGATCCCTGGCAGTGCCCAAGGCCAGGCTGGACATTGGGGCTGGGAGCAGCCTGGGACAGTGGAAGGTGTCCCTGCCCATGGCAGGGCTGGCACTGGATGATTCCCTCCCACCCAAACCATTCCATGATTCTGTGAAATAGGAGCCATTCATGACAGCTGCTCACTGGTGGTAGAATCATCAAGGAAGAAGAGCAACCTTTCCTGACCAGGAACATTCACACATCTCTAAAACTTCCAAATACCATTTTATCAGAAAAAGAGTGCATCAAAACACTGTTTTCCTTAGCAGTGGGGAATTTTTCAGTCTGAACCGGCCCAAAAGCTCCTTCCCAAGGGCTCCCAGTTTCTCTCCCTTCATCCTTCCCAGTTCTTTGGACAGGTACCAGAAAGATCCTCAGGAAAGGAGATTGATGTTGGACTCTGCTTCATTTCCCCTTGCACTGCACAGATTTCCAGGATCTTGCAGCTGCTTAACAGGGGGGAAAGGTCTCGCTTTGCCCCTTCTCTTACTTTCCTGCAGGGCAGATGAGGAGGAACAGGTCCCTGAAGGACACTGTGACACTGCTGACTGATATTTGTGCTCCATTCCATTGGAGCAGGGTGACCTTAAAACAGAGAGCAAGAGCTGCTCACTCTCCAAATTCAGTAATAACCGACCTAAACCAACCTGCTGGCAAAAAGCCACATCATGCCTGGAGCTGCAGCTCCCCTGAAGACGTTGCAGCCTCTTTTCTCCCCTTTTTCTTCATTAAATAAGGAACATTCCCTTCTTCTGTCTCTCTGCCTCCTCCCAGTTTAGAGCAGCACACTTCCATTGTCATTTTCTGCCACCTACGAGTCGTGTGGCCTGTGGGTAACCCCAAAAGTGAAGAGGGACAGTGCAAACATCTCAGCAGCCTGTGGGAAGCACAGGAGCAGCCTGAATCCCTGGCACCCTTTGGAAAGGTGAGCTAATTGGAGCTGCATCATTAGGAAGGGCCACCACTGGGAGAGCCAAGTAACACTAATGAAACCTTGGGTGTCATCCAGTATTGATTAAACACTGCCTAAAGTCTCAGAATTATGGAGGAAGAAGGAGCTCAGGGGAGCCCAAAGCAGCAAAGGAAGTCAGCAAGCCAAATAAATTTGCTGGGATTTTATCATCCTAAACAGAGCTGTTTTGATGGGGAAATGGCAAGGAGAAATACGGAGAAACATTAGGAATTTTCCAGCGTCTGACAATTCATCCTAATGAGAAAAATTCAATTAATTCAGCACATGCAACAATACCTTTATTATCTCCATCTCCCGTTCCTGCAGGAGAAAAGAAAGCTCACCTCTCACAATTGTTTTCTAATTCAATCTCCCATCACCCAAAGTCCTTCATTTCATCCTTCTTCCTGCACTTCCTGAATTTTGGCCGTATTTACATATCAATCACACCTTGCACATCAAAAAATCATTTTCTTCCTTGAAAATAATTCATATCAGACAAAAGCTATTATTATACTATTAAAGAGAATGAAAATGCAAAGCTAATGGCAAACCTTTCTGTTAATCTGCTGGCTTTGTTTTCAGAAGGCACTTTGAGAAGAAATGAGGTGGCTCCTCATTCAAGTACTTTTGTGGGTTATCTCTGAAGATTTGATTTCTGCCTTCTGCACATTGTTGAGCTTGAACTCATTATTTAGAACGACAGTTTTTAGGATGTTTATCATGCTCTGAATAAACTGAATAATAAAGCACTGACACAAGTGCTGTTAAGAGAGTCAGCTGCATTGGCAGTGCCTATCCCCTCTGAAGGAGAGCTCATCATGTTTCCAGAAGGCCTGGTTATAAGAATCCACACTCAGCTCTTCCCTGTCAAAGGCAGCTCCACAGATCATGAAGGAAAGTTTTGGATCAGTTCACCTCAGAGAACAGTATGGACCTGGCACTTGGATTTTCCAACCTATCAGAGAATGCCAGAATGGTTTGGGTTGGAAGGGACCTGGAAAATCATCCAGTGCCACCCCTGCCATGGCAGGGACACCTCCCACTGTGCC
>NW_024580838.1:0-10839 GCF_017639235.1 Corvus kubaryi
TTTTCATTCTCCTTTTATTAAAATAAAACAGGTGAGATGTTGGGGTCTCCCCCCCTGCCATGGAGCCCTGGGAGAGGGGCCCTGGGGGGGAGACACGGGGTTTCCCTGCCCCTGGCCAGCCTCATTTCCCATTGGTTGGTTTGTGTTCCCCAGTATGGCCAAGGACCCTCGGGTCCCGTGACTGGAGGTGTTCCTGAGCAGAGCCCCGGCCATGCGGCTGGAGAAATAAACCTCCCTGAAACATCTACCACGAATCTGTCCATATATACTTCTTTTCCATGGGACTCCTGGTTTGATATATGCATGTTACAGTAATCCCCACTGTAACAGACATTTAGAAAACTGCCCTCACTATAGAAACCAGCATGATCCAAGTTGAAACACTGAGATAAACACACTGTACTCAAGTTTGAATTCATCCTGCAGTCTGTAAACATGTGCTCTTGATCCAAAATATTTTTTAGTCCATATTTGAACCATATTTGATAGAGCTTGTTCCTCTCCATCTTCCCATGGAAAGTGCTAAGCCATGACTTTTGGAGGAGTGACTTGTTTAGGACTTACGATGCCATTCAAATGGCATGTGTGTGTTTGCCATCTAAAGGTTGCTTGAATTTCTTCCTGATTTGCTTCTCAGCTTGGCTGTCAAATCAAAGTAGATTCTCAGCCAACTTCTGAATTACTGTTTATTTCTACACTAATATGAAACTTTGTATAAAAGACGCTGGCACTATGCTTGCAACAACTATGTTCTTGGATTGATGCTACAGGAAAACATGATGCCAGGGTGGTGTTAAGAATAAAACTGTGTTCAGCTCTGCAAAATATCAGTGAGGTTTGTCTTCTCTGAAACAAGGTTTTTAGACCCTGGAAGCACAAATCTCATATGAGGGATTTTTTTTTAGTACAAGAATAGAGAGCAGGAGTAAGTTCAAAAGCCCTGGGGTACAAACAGCACCTTGACTCCACTGAATCTGGAGTGACAGCACTGCTGGGTTTAACCCTAAAGCTACAACCTGGGTGAAGTTCCTGTGAACTCAGCTGGAGCTCCCAATAAAAACAAAGCCTATGAATGTAGCCCTTGCCGGCTCCTTCAGCTTGCACACTTGCACTTCTCATGGTGCCTGTCTAATTACTGTCTTAATTACTCGACAACTTGGCTCTCCATTTCACCTTCCCTGTCTTTTAATTTTTCTCCAGATATTCAGCACTGCCTATGTTCAGCGCTGTCACTTTATTCCCAGCTTTCTCCCCCACAGGGAGGACCTTGGTCAGCCTTGCAGACCCTGAGGGAATAGAGCCCTGTTCCAGCAGCACCATCTGTCCCTCCTCTCATGCACAACAGGAGACAAATAAAACAAAATGAACATCCAGTATTCTTTGATAGCCTACAACGTTTGGAGGCTCAGTACTGATTTTTAAAAAATCTAAAGTGTGAAACTGGGTTCACCTATCAAGTAACAGAAGTCAAATCATTTTCTAAATGGGCTTTGGTGGTTATGTCTACAACAACTTGTTTGGTTACAGGTACAAGAGAGAAAGGGAAAGAGCGAGCAGCAAGAAAGGATGACAGAAGAAGAGAAAGAGAGAGAGAGATAAGAAAGGAAAAGGGAAGATTAACAAACATGAAGATACAACTTTCCTGATACTAACTCTGCCTGCACATGTCAGCTGAGAATTAAATGTTTAGAGATGTACTATCAATAAAAATCACATTTTGGCAGTTTGCAAGACTGTCACATCATAAGGAGTATATTCATTTCTTTACTAATTAATCCAGAAACCACTGAAGAATAGAGAAGGAGGTCTGTGCTATTTTTTAAAATCAAAAAAATTTCCTTACCCTTTTAGTCTTCCACTTTTCTTTAAATCCAAGTTCCATATTTCAAATTCACACTGCATCTCCAAAAGCACAGTGTGTTTTTGGCCTTCAGCTAACCATGGACATTGACCTTATTCTGTTGTGCTTGTTTTCCACTTGCTGCTTTGCATAGAATGAATCCACTCCTTTACCATTTCCTGAATGTGTCCTGCAGTGACCATGCTGTGGTAGCAGCAGCCAACCACCCTTTGCCTGTCTTCAGTTACTACTGTGCACTTTTCTCCTGATGAGTTTCTCTCCTGAGCAAGGTAAGCCATGGGAATGCCTGGCCTAAACCTGCCCCAGACCAGCCTGCTTCTAGACTGAGCCATGCTCTCGCTTCTCTTCAGGCCCCAGTACATCTATGATCTTTTATTTTGCTTCTGTCTCCTCTGTGTTCTGCCTTTCACCAAAAGCCTCTGTCTCCTCTGTGATAAGAATGTGGTTAGCACAGATTTGAAAAAGATGAGGCAATCAATTAAATTCTTTCCTGATTGCCCTCATTAACCATTCCTTATGGTTTTTATAGGACTAAAATTTGTCCTATAGTTAAAATTACTGGCAACATTATTTTGAAAAACATACTTCATGCTCTCAGCAGATCCATTTCAGCAGTGTCTCTTCTGTACTTAAAAAGTTCATTTGAACTGCATAGAGTGGCTATACCAGTGTGAAAAGATAACACCCACATAAACTAACAAGGATTTAGGTTACAATAGCAAGTTAAACAACAGGAAGCCTAGTTTAAACATAAGCAACAGCTTATGTTTACAACAGATCTGTACAGGTTTAAAAGGAATATAATATTTTAATTTATTCCTCTACATGTCCTGCATGCAAATAAGTCTTTAAACAACTTCCTGAATCTAAAACTAATACATGTATTTTATATGAAATATCAGTGTCATTTTTCAGATCTCAAAGACTGATTATTCTCCACAAAAAATGGATTGCCTTTATTCGATCAAGCTTCTTCTCTGTATGCAGTGTTTCATCTCCTACTCTATGATAAATATGTATTAACCCTTGTACATGTGGGTCATTTAACTGGGCTTTGGTGAGACATAAAGCATTAATCATGACTATAAATAACTGTTCTCATGGCATTACAGACCACCACCTACCTCTGCTATATACTGCTAAACCCCATATACTTCTGTAAAGACACAACTAAATTCTTACCAAGGATCACAGTCTAGAAAGGAAATTCAGATTATCTGTATTCTTTAGCAACTTTTATTTTCTCAAACCTCTACTTCGTTAAAAATAAAACATCAACCTACTCCTAACATGTTTTCAATTTAACCTGGGAAAAGCAGGAAAGCCAGTGTCTTTCAAGCATGTACAGGCTCATATGTACATACCCTCCTCTTTCATATTATAGATAAAGAGGATTGACTGCAGTTCACAGACTGTAGCACTGGCCTCTGTATCGCTACAAACCACAGATACAGCAATATTGTGTGTACAAAGAAATGGGGTTAGAAAGTGAGAAAGCTGAGACTTTAAGAGAACATCAAAGGAATTAATCTTCTACAGAGACATGGAGAAGAAAGCAGAGAATCTTATCTGGGCGTAAGCAGAAGCTTTTTGTCAGAAAAGAGGTCGTAAGAAAAAGAAGGCACGACAATAAAAAGTAGTAGCAGGGCACTGGGAGTCTGAGCCCAGAGCCTTGAAGTGTGGTGCAGTCCCTGACTTTTTTGTGCTTCTGCCCACTGAAAGGCCTCTGAGCATTCCCACTGCCCCACCAACATTCTGAGAAATTGTCTAAACAGAATTTTACCAACTAAGTGCTTGTCCACACAATTTTTCACTTGTAATTGGTTTTGTCCCCAATTCTGCAGAATGTCACACGTGCTAATGTCCTACAGATAATGAAGAATAATTATTGAGACAACAGAAAGAAAGGTAAAGCAACCAGGAAGAGGAACAGGCTATTTCCTACTTAGCTTTCTCATAGCACAAGCAGAAATGTGTTACATGTGTCTTTACTGCAGCCTAAGTTTTACCATGTCCACTTAAACAGATTAATAAACTCCAATTAGCAGAGACTCAACATGGCCACACATGACACAATTGCTTTCCCAAGTTGGTCACTGGTTTATCATTCTGACTAACTAGCTATTCATCAAGTCTGGAATAAATGATTTTGTGTTTGAGAACAGCAAAGATTCAGTGTTGCACAGCACTGATGCTGATGCCACAGAACATTTAGGGAAGAGTGACCCAGCACTTGAATCACTATGGATTGGAGGGTCTGAGCAGCTGAGTTTGCAGCAGAACCCAATGAACTAAACCAACCGCTCCCTAGGGAAAATGCCCTCTGTACTGAAGCAGCAGAGCCACCTTCTACTCCTTCTCCCCACACACTGCAGTACCTCAGGCGAGTGAGAGTACTGGCATAGCAGGCAGTCACTGCTGCCTGATCAGGGTTTTTGTGGGGGTGAATCCCCCTGCATATATTTTAGGCAAGTGAAAAATCCCCCTGCCATCTTCAGGCGCATTCAGGGTGCTACGGTCCTATTCATGTAGGCAACTGCAAAAAATGTGTTAAAGGGCATCTTTCACCCTTTATTTTTGTTTTCTCCCAAGGTCATACTGTCTATCGTCCCACACTGGCTTGGCAAGCCACTAAGAGAGGACTCCCCACAGCCTGGACAGGTGTGTTGCAGGAAAGGTGGGCACAGGCATTGAAAAACTCTCCCCTCCATGCTCACCCCCACCTTATACTTAGCCTGCTGTTCTCTGCCATTTATCCCCACTGAAATACCCTGCTATGACAGATGCTGGGCAGTTTTCTTCACTGTTCCTCCTAGCCAGCACATAAAACTTGGGCCAGTGAGGTGAAAAGCAATGTCTATTCTCCTTTCCTGCCCTCATCTACTGCTCTCTCACCCTCACCATCTACAACAACTGGTTGCACCAGAGTCCAGCAGCACATCCTAATCTAGGAGGCAGGCACTGCTGATCAATCCAGACCAGAAATTCCAGCATTTTCCAGATACACAAGTTATCACCACCCCAACATTTCTCCTCTATGTGCCTATAAAGTCACACTCTTAGAAGTGCCACAACAGGAAGGTGGCATGCACTGTGGAGTGTCTGCAGACCACTGACAGCTACTATGGGGCAGTCCTTGGCTCACAAACATTAAGTCTTAGACAATATAACAACGCCAGATAGACGATCTGCTAGAGGGGCAAGATGTAGTGAAGAAGGTGGCCAGACTACTACCCATGAATTAGTAATAGATTTTTTAAAATTTTGTTTTATTTTTAAGAGAGAGTTTAAGTGACGTGTAGAGAGAACAGTAGAGGAAGGGACCCATACTAAAGAACTAAAAAGGAAATGGGAAAGAAAAAAAGAGAAAAGATGAAACTGTCAAGCAATAATTGAGGATGAGGCAACCTTGATAATAATAATGCTTTGGCCAGTGAACACAGAGCTATGGATCCCCATAAAACTTAAGAATCAGTACTTCTTTGACTTGTGGAAATTAAGTGAAAGTGAGGAAGAGTGTATTATGTAGCAACTTACAAGATCATGGTTAATACTGCATATAGGCGGTGAACTGGAACAGGAGAAACAGATTACCTTTCCTTACAAAGCAGGGAAAATATCATATGAGAACCTAATAGGAAGGAGCCTTGCGGGCTTTCTCTCCCCTTTCTTTCATGTGTCACACCCAGATAACCAAAATCTACGTCTACCTTTTAACCTGTACATTGGAAACTAAAATAATTGAAAGCAATTAATATTTTAATAAGAGCTACTGTTTCAACTGATTGAGAGGGTCATGTGATGACTCCAGTTAGATAGAGGGAATGCTGACAAAAGAGGAAAACCACTTCTAAATTTTGAGGCAAGAAGAAAGAACACATTCTTCTAACAAAAAGGAAAGCTAGAACAGGGAACAAAGGACTTGAACTGCAAAAAAATACATTTACATTCTAAGAGAAGAGAACTTTCTGACTGGAGGTACCTAAGCAAAGGTATGGATCAATTTAGGGAAGCTGCAAAATTACCATTACAGACTTCAAAAGGCTGGCAAGAAAACCATTCCTGAGGAATAATTTTAAGTACAGTTGATTCCACTTTCGTTTAGTAGAATGGGCCAGATAACCACTTGCACTCCATCTTTTCTATAATTTCTATTTAAAAAAAAAAGAACTTTCAAAAAAGGAAATTCAATTTTTCATTACACTTGAACTTGAAGATAGAAAAATATCATCTGCATAGTTTAGAGCATACCATTCACATGAGAAATTATTGACTTATTATTGGTTTTGTTTATAAACTCAGAAATTAAGAACTAGGTCTTCAGAGGTGAAGTTACCTCATTACTGTGTGTGCTTGTGCCAGCACATCCCCAAATTTTGAGGCACGTCATAATGCTGTAATGGCTTCAATATAATAGATTTTGTAATATCTGTGGGGCCAACATTTTAAATCATTAGACAGTTTGCTGTTATGAACCCAAGGCTGCTAGAACCATGTCATCACATTGCAAGCAGGTCAGCACAGCTGTAATATATGTAACATGCCTTTCACAAGTATATTCTTGCACATACTAGTCTCCTGCCTCAGAGCAGACATTATCAGTTACAGAGCAGAACTTGTACAGAACCACAAATTCTCTTCCAGGTGAAAGTTCACTGTTTCCTTTCATACAATCTCCTCCTTTACAACATTTTAAACCCTTGTTATGCCTTCAAAGTTCCCATAAACTGGAGTATGTACTGGTTTAACTTTCAGATGAAACCACATATATTACTTAGAAATTAAACATCAAAAAACACATTATCTGGATTTTCAGAAGCTACATAAGAAATGCCCAGGAACAAACCTTACTGCAACTGAATTTTGGAAGTGTTGTGACAGCACCAGCTGGATTTATTATGAGAGGGTCAATGAGAGGTGGTCAGTGAACCCATGTCTACCAGTGTTGAAAAGGCATTAGGACAGTGCCCTTAAAGCCATGCTTTTACTTTTGGTCAGCCCTGAAGTGGTAAGGTGGTGGGACTGGATGGTTATTGTAGGTCTGTTTAAACGGAACTATTTTATTCTACTCAAATCTATTTTCTCCTAGCTGCTCCTTTCCCTACCAATACACACTGGGGAAATCTCTGAAGACAAATCTTCCCAGCCCTGCACTAGCAGAAGGCACTGAATATCCAGAAACATCTCCCAGCCTAGGCACTGGCTCTGTCACCTTGTGGGAAGGAGGTGTGTACTGTCTGAGGGGGGCCAGAGCTGTGGATCATCTCAAGATGATGCACACAACACAGTGTGATGTGGTTTTTTTAAACTCATCAGTGTTCAGCTAAGATAGGTTTTCACAGGATGGCAAAACACCACATCGATGACACTAGCAAGGCTCAAAGATCAAGCCTTCAGTCGGGTGAAGGATGTGCTTCTCATCTAAATGGTTGCAGACATCTCAAGAATTGAACAGTACCTGTTGATCTTCTGGTGGATTGTTTTTCCTTTTTTTGTACTCATTTTTAGAATTGCCTGAGCTGTTTCCCTCACAAAAACATACTAAAACCACAAGAGCCTGAGAACAGCGGCACAATCTCACAGGGAAGGTCCATCTGGCCCAATAGTCTGTCTCCAAAGTGTCCAACCACCAGTGTCGGAAGAAGAGCACATGAGCACTGAAGTCTAGTCCTGCCAGGCCGTGGGGGTGCTCACAGGCCTCAGTGGCTGGGACTGGCTTCTCCTGGGACCCACACCCCCACCATCTCCTGCCAAGGGCCCAGGGGAGGTGTCCCAGCTCTGCCTGGGACCTTCAGTCCCTGCCTGAGCCCTGCTGTAGGTGTGCCCATCTCTGTTCTGTTCTCCTGGGTGGGCCTGGGACCTGCACTGCAGAGCTGCTCTCTGGGGTGGAGCCCTCAGACCTGGGTCGAACCTTGTCATGCAGCGCTCTGGGTTTAACTTGGCATAACTGCTCTGTTCTATTCTATTCCCTGCACTCACCATGAGCCAAATAATGATGAGTCTGCTATTTGTGTGAAGTTCCAGGGAGTTTTTGATCCAAAAACACATTCAAGAACACATGATACACAATTTACAACTGGAAATAGGATATTATTTTAATGT
Organism: Corvus kubaryi; assembly: GCF_017639235.1. Taxonomy (NCBI): domain Eukaryota; kingdom Metazoa; phylum Chordata; class Aves; order Passeriformes; family Corvidae; genus Corvus; species Corvus kubaryi. The sequence goes on from NW_024580838.1 coordinate 7,964, forward strand.
TTGTTTTTCTGAATCAGTTTCAGAACTGATGCTCACAACCACTACCACAGTGTGCATGTGTAGCCAGGAGCAGGCTGATGTGTTCTTCAGTTTAGCTTGAAAAATCCTTTGTAGTCTGGAAAAGGCAAGTGACAGAGCTACGGAATGCAGCAGCAGGAATACAGGCCCAGCAGGTCCTGTCTCCTGGAGGGTGAGAGCATGAAGAATGAGAATCAGAAGCAACAACACAAAAGGTGTGTACTACCATGGTTCCAAAGTGTAACACATATCAATTACAAACACAGTTTTTGCCTTCCAAGATTTGCTTCATTGCTGTGCTCCCAGGCCAGGGATGCATGAAAAGCACTCTCATGTCTGTCCTGTGCTTGTGTTGCAGGCAGGAGAACAGAAAAAGGCAGCTCTGGATGGATGCAAGAACCCCATAGGAAATGGAGCCAAGGGAAGAGCAGAGCTCAGCCCCGCTCCAAACTTGCAGTGGGCAAGAGAGCCAGAGAGAGCCAGGGCATGACTGGCGCCTTGGAGGTGTGAGGGCAGCAGGCAAGAAAGGAGCCGCAGGGGCCCAGAGGAGCCCTGACAAGGGGCTGTGCCCAGTGCTATGGAGGACAAGAAGCAACCCCCAGGCCACCCTTGGGGCCCACCCTGGGAGTCTGGAAAGCTTCCTGCCCAGTGCAGGGCATGAAAGGCTAGCTTCATGGGGCATGAGCAGCAGGCAGCAACCCAGCCAGAAGGGCCTGAAGGAGCTGTGAACAGGGGTCATGCTCAGTGCTGCAGAAGAAAGCAACCCCACCCCATCCCCTTCCCCCCATGAACCAGTTCCAATCTGCCCTGAGCGAAAATTCCCTCCTGATGCCATTGCTGATAATCAGCTATTCCCTAAGCATGTGAGCAAGGCCTCACTCCTCATCCCACAGTCTGGTTATGTCTTCAGGATATGCCTAAGCCCTATTCTCCCTCAACCTGGAGCTATCTCAGGGGCTTCCAAAAGTGGCTAAATGTCCTCAGCCTGAGAAGCCTGAGGGTTAAGAATCCTGGCACCAGTGGGTGTTACAAAGCCATAGGATACCTGACAACATCTCTGCATCCCATTTCTTATAGCAGCTGCCCCTGGCTCCACAAGGGGCTGAGGACAGGGCCATGCAATGCTTCTCAAGAAGGTGTTCACTTGAACTTACTAGTGCTATCCAGCTGAAAAGGCCAGACAGCCTCAGGCACCTCCAGGTCTTGGCGGTTCTTCTCCTCTGATGGACTTGCATATGTTTCCCAAAGGCTGAGCGCTACTGGCAGTTGGCCTTGCCTCCAGTGTTCCTCCCTTAGCCTCCTCCAAGTAATTCCACTGTCTCCTCAAGGACTTCCTTTTGGATGTCTGTGGGCTGGCTCCAGGCCAGCTTTGACAGTAGGACATGGGAAGATGCTCCCTTTTGTCCTGCCCTCCCCCCCCCGCCCCCCCCAAGGCACTGCTGCACTGCAGGGTGGTGACACTGTGACATGAGGGTGATGGGGTCCCCCATGCACAGCCCTGCCTGCCACAGACCAGCCACCACCCCTCCGCCCAGCATTCTTTGGAGGAAGGCCTCTGGAGTGCTGTCCCAGCCCTCAGTTGTCGTCTACTGGGTACAGCTGCTGAGCTCCCCTGACACATTCTGTGCCACTTGGCTTCCAAGAACCTCATGCTGCTACTTTTCTCTCAGGTCATGGAAGAAACCAACCCTGTAGCCCAGAGACCACCCATAAGAGCTGTCTCCTCTCTGTGATGGAACTAATGTCCATGTTGCTACATTGGGTTGTCCAATTCTCAGATTACAATGACTGCAGGAACACTTTCCATTTATGGACATTGAAATTGAAAGGGACCGATTGTTATCAGCTGAATATTAATAAGTCCATTGGGCCTGATGGGATTCACCCCAGAGTACTGTGGGTAACTGTAGCAGACATTACAACAGGACAACTCTCAATCATTTACAAAAGGTCTTAGGAGGCCCCACCAACTAGAAATTAGCCCATGTTACACCAGTTTACAAGAAAGGCAAGAGAGAAGACCAAGGAAACTACAGACCTGTTAGCCTAACCTCAGTACCTGGAAAAAAATATGGAGAAAGTCGTGCTGGGTTCTACTAAAAGACGTGAAAAACAATGCAGTCATCAGACACAGTCAACATGGGTTCACAAAGGGAAAGTCCTGCTTAATTAAATAACGTTGTACAATAAGGTCACCTGCCTGGATTAAGGGAAGACAGTGGATGTAGTTTTTCTGGGGTTTAGAAAGGCTTTTGATACTGTCCCTCAAAGCCTCCTTCCAGGCAAGTTGTCCAACAGTGGAATGAGTAGGTATACAGTGTGCTGGGTGAAGAATTGGTTGAAGAGCAGGGCTCAAATTGTCGCAGCCGACAGGACGTCTGGCTGGTGACCAGTTACCAGTGGTGTTCCTCAGGGCTCATCAGTTCTAGAGGCAGCTCTGTTCCATCACTTTATCAGTGATCTGGAGGCTGCAGTTGAATGCACGGATAGTTTGGTGATGATACCAAACTGGGAAGTGCTGCTGACTCTCCCATGGGACACGAGGCTTTGCCTTGCAGAGAGATCTGGATTGACTGGAGCAGTCACCAATGACGTGAAGCTGAGCAAGACCAACCAAATGCTGGATTCTGCACCTGGGATGGAGTAATTCCAGACACGAGTCTGAACTGGGAGAGGAGTGGCTGGAGAGCAGCCCTGCAGAAAGGGGTTTGGGAGTGCTGGTTGGCAGGAAGCTCAATGGGATCAGCAGTGTGTGTGCCCTGGTAGCCAGGAGAACAAACCTCATCCTGGGACGCATCAAACACAGCATTGCCAGCCAGCCAAGAGAGGGGATTATCCTGCTGAATTCAGCACTGGCA
>NW_024580839.1:0-8102 GCF_017639235.1 Corvus kubaryi
AAAACCGGAATAAACCTCGAAGGTCTCTCCCCAGCCCATCCCCATCCCGTAATTCCACGATCCTCACCTACAGCCCGCAGGGAATGGGCAGCAGCAAGGATTTCCAGGGGGGAAATCCCAAGGAAAAGCTGGAAAAGGCAGGAATTGGAGCAGGAACTCACCCTGTTGTAGGACGCGGGATGAGCTTTGCTGCTTCCCGCTGCCGAATCCTCCTCCTTTTCCAGCTCTTTTTTCTGGAGCGCCTCATCAGTTTTGGAAGAGGAGGAGCTGGGTCTTGACAAGGCTGCTCCATCTTTTTTGGAAAGTTTGGGAGTTGAAGTGTTTTTTAAAGGCTTCTTGGAATTTCCAGGTGTCCTGCTTTGGGTTCCGTGGGATTGGGATTTGCCCGAAGCCAGCGATTCCTGCACGGCCGCCTGAAGGGATTTGTGTTTCTTGAACTCGGCCAGAAATCCCGGCCCCAAAGTTTTCATCACGGCTTCCAGAGCTGCTTTCCTGTCTGGGAACGGGAAAAAAGAAACCCAACAACAACAACAACCCCACATCCAGGGATGGGTTGGGTTTTTCCTGGATGGAATCCATGGGTTTGGTCCCTTTTTTTTGGGTTTTTTTTTTTTGTCTTGCTCTTTCAGTTTTGTCATCCAATCCTGAGCTAATTCCTGGGAAAATCTCGCCCGTGAGATCCATAAAAATCTCCAAGGGTTGGAAAAGGGGGAAAAATCCAAATGTTGCCTTGGGGAACATTCCTATGGGGAATTTCTCTGGGATTCTGCTCCTGGCTCGCTCACAGATGTCCAGAGGTACTTCCCAGCTCGGAGCCTTCTCCCAAATCCTGCCTTTCTTGGCTGCTTTAATTATTCCTTAACAAAATTCCTGACTGCTGCCTTTCTATGGAGAATCCATAGATGCTCACTTATGGATGGCTCATTCCCAATTTTTATCCAATCCTTAAAAAAAACCCCCTCAGGAACCTACCTGCTACTTTCCCACCTGCATTTTCCATCCCTCCCAACCTCTAAAAACTCTCGGAAACCCAAACCACCAAGAGGAAAAGGGAAAACCTTTGGGAATCGCGTTACCTTCGGAGCGGCTGGATCTGCGGGAAGAGCGGTCGGTGCTGGATGATCTCCGAGGTCTCGGGCTGGATCTCAGGAGATTCCGGGAACGTTGTGGGGATCTGGATCTGTGCCTGGGGCTGAGCCTTCGGATGTAGCGGGGGCTGCGGCTCCGGGGCCTCCGGAATCTGCCGGGACTGCGGGATCGGGAGCGGTAACGGTGCAGGGCGTAGCCGGAAGCTCCGGAACCTCTGGAGACGCTGGGTCGGGAATGTCTCCGGTTGGGGCTGGAGGAGCTGGAGCGGTGCTTGGGGGTCCGGTTCTCCTTCCTGTCGCCGGCATTCCTGAGGGGAAAAAGGGATCCGTGTGGGGAAAGGAAGGAATTGCTGGGAGAAGCGGGAAGGATGGGTTTGGAGAGGGGAAAAACGAGGGGAGAAATCGGGAGGTGGGTGTGGGGTTTTAAAGGGGTGTTGGGAGAGCTGGAGAAGGATTTGGGATACGGAAGAGACTCAGGGAATGGTGGGAAAGGTGGGATTTTGGGGAAGGATTTTGGGAGGGGCTGGGCTGGAATTGCCAGAGCAGCTGGGGCTGCCCCTGGATCCCTGGGAGCATCCAAGGATGGATTTGGATCCACCTGGGATAGCAGAAGCTGTCCCTGCCCATGGAAAGGGGGTGGAATTATTGGGATTGAAGATCTTTCCCAAGCCAACCTATTGCACAATTCCATGATTCTTCTCCTCATGGATTTTGCCCGAAGTTTTTTCTTGGTTTTATTTCTCTCTTTCAAGCTTTTTTTTGTTTTTTTCCTCCCCCCCCTTCCTTGTTCAGAACAGAGAGGCCTCAGCTGCAGCTCCCTGAAGGAATTCCAGCCACACACCCACACTCAGCTTCCCGGGAAATCCAGAGGAGTCATTAATGGAAACACCCCAGGAAAATCCCAACAATTCCAGCCCAAAACACAGAGAAATCTCAGACCACGAAAACAATCCAAAGGTGGTGAGAAGAGTAATTAATGCCCAGGGAGCTAATTAAAAAGGGATTAATCCGAGGTGGAAAAGAGGGAAAATGAAAGGATGAAGATGGGAATCTGTGGATTCCAGGGGTTTTCCAGCTTGCGGGAATGTCGTTTCCCCAAGGAATCTTTGGAAGTTGGGAAATAGGAGCCACCATTCCTCTGGTGAAACAAACCAGGAGGGATTAACTGGATAAAAAATTGTGGAATTTTAAGGTCCCTCCTACCCAAACCAGCTCGGAATTCTAAGGAATTTGGGACAAACCCCCCCCCCCCCCGAAATCCTGAAAAATCCCACAAAATTTTTTAAGGAAACGGTGACGTCGTCGAGAGAGCTTGGAGGAGATAACGAGGGAGACTAATTGCTGGGAGTAATTAATTATTAATGAACGAAGGGAAGGAATGCTACGAGGTACCTGTTGGAGGAGTGAGCCTCGGGATTCCACTCGGGATATCTGTCAAGGACAATGGGAAAATGTCAGTGGAAAAGGCAAAATTCCCAACCGAATCGGGATTTTTCCCGAGAAATATTCCCAGTCAACATTCCAGAAGCACCAAATGCTGCTTTCTGTTGATCCAGTGCTGCTCAGATGGGAATTGGATCCACCTGGGATAGCGGGAAATATCCCTGGATGGGATTTAAGGTCCCTCCCAAACCAAAGCATTCCAAGATTCTGGATCCAGCCTGGGAGAGCTGGGAATGTTCCCCTGGAGAAGGGAAAACTCCAGGGAATCCTCAGAGTCCCTAAAGGGGCTCCAGGAGAGCTGCAGAGGGATTTGGGAGAAGGGATTTGGGCCAGGAGGCAGGGAATGGCTTCCCAGTGGGAAAGGGGAGCTTGGGCTGGGATGTTGGGAAGGAATGGCTGGGAATGGAATTGCCAGAGCAGCTGGGGCTGCCCCTGGATCCCTGGGAATGTCCAAGGCCAGGCTGGATGGACTCGGATCCACCTGGGATAGTGGGAGGTGTCCCTGCCCATGGAATGGGATGGGAATGGGATGGGATTCCAGGTGGTCCCTCCCCAGAATCCCAGGATTCCCAAGGATTCCCGTTTTTCCCTTACTGTTGGCGCAGCTTGCGGCAGCTCTCCAGGTGGGCAGGGTTGTTCTGGTGCAGGATCCAATCCTGGAAAAGGGGGAATAAAAGGGACAGCAGGAAAAGCGGGATCAAGGTGGGAAACGACGGGATGGCCCCGAGCTCCGGCGAGGCAGCGGCGGTTTTGCATCTTCCAGCCTCGTTTTTACCTCAGGGAAAGTCTAAATTCCATGGAAAAACCAAGCAGGGAATTCCAAAAATTCCTTCTCGCCGACTGCTCCTGAATAAAATCTCCACGAACTCCAATTAATTCCATCCGTGAATTCCATTCCATTAACGAACCCAACCCCACACCCGCAGGCGTCGGCAGCACGGGAGCTGCTCCGGAGGCAAAAAATCCACGGAATTCCCGGGATTCCCAACCATTCCCAACACAATATCCTTCCCACTCCGGAATTTCCGCGCCTGGAGCTCCGGGAATGTTGAACCCAACTCATTCCAGAACCTCGGGATATTTTTCCCAGTGTTTTGTTTCCTAGGGATAAAGCTCAGGGAGGGATTGGGGAGGCTTTCAAGAACCCCCTCAGAGTGCTAAAAATGATGGGATTGAATTCCAGGGAGAATTCCCAAAAATCGGGAATGTGGGCTGGGAGATGGAGGAGGAGCAGGGGGATTCCTTGGGAAAGGCTGGGGGTGTCCAGGTGGGATGGGATTGGGGAATATCCTGGGAAAAACTGGAATTCGGAGCTGAAAAAATGCAGGGAAAAGGGGGGAATGTGGTCAGGGATTCACGGGGGGGGTTAATTAGGTAATGTTCTAATTAATGGAGTTCATGGGAATGCAAATGAGGGGGGGTCATGGGAATGGGTACGGTAGGGAAGTGGTGGAATTGATAGAGGGGGTTGAAATGCAATTAAAGGGGGTAATTAATATAAAATAGGGAATAATTGAGATAAAATAGGGAGTAATTAATATAAAATAGGGAATAATTGATATAAAATAGAGAGTAATTGACATAAAATGCAATCAAAGGTGGAATAATTGAGATAAAATAGGGAATAATTAATATAAAATAGGGAATAATTGAGATAAAATAGGGAATAATTAATATAAAATAGGGAAAAATTGAGATAAAATAGGGATTAATTGAGATAAAATAGGGAAAAATTGAGATAAAATAGGGAATAATTGACATAAAATAGGGAATAATTGACATAAAATGCAATCAAAGGTGGAATAATTGAGATAAAATAGAGAATAATTAATAGAAAATAGGGAATAATTAATAGAAAATAGGGAATAATTGAGATAAAATAGGGAATAATTGAGATAAAATGCAATCAGAGGTGGAGTAATTAATATAAAATGCGATCAAAGGTGGAATAATTGATATAAAAGAGGGATTAATTGAGATAAAATAGGGAATGATTGATATAAAATAGGGAATAATTGATATAAAATAGGGAATAAATGATATAAAATAGGGAATAATTGAGATAAAATGCAATCAAAGGTGGAGTAATTAATATGAATTAATGTTATCTATTAACCAATAAATATTATAATTAATGTGATGAACGTAAATGCAATCAAAGGTGGGATAATTGATATAAATTAGGGAGTAATTGAGATAAAATGCAATCAAAGGTGGAGTAATTAATATGAATGTTATAGATTCATATATTAATATTATAATCCATATAATTAATATAAGTGCAAAAAAGGTGGAATAATTGGTATCAACTATTGTTATATATTAATAAATATTAAAATTAATATCATGAACATAAATGCAATCAAAGGTGGAATAATTGATATAAAATGCAATCAAAGGTGGAGGAATTAATATGAGTATTATATATTAATAAATACTATAATATCATGAACATAAATGCAATCAAAGGTGGAATAATTAATATCCATTATTATTACATATTAATATATTAATATTATAATTTATCTAATGAATATAACTGCAAAAAAGGTGGAATAATTGAAATAAATTAATACTATCAATAAATATAATTAGTATAATGAACATAAATGCAATAAAAGTGGAATAATTAATATATATTAATATATTAATATTATAATTTATCTAATGAATAGAAATGCAAAAAAGTGGAATAATTAACATAAAGTGCAATAAAATAGGGAATACTTAACATAAAATTCAGCAAAATGTGGCATCATTAATAAAAATTAATATTCTCGATTGATATATTAATATTATGATTTAGATAATTAATATAAATGTAGTAAAAGGTGGAATAATTAATATAAAATGCAACAGAAGATGGAATAATTCATATAAAGTGCAATAAAATAGGAAATCATTCATATGAATATTATGGGTTAATATTGTAATTTCTGTAATTAATAGAAAAGCACTAAAATGGGGAATAATTAATATAAATGCAATAAAATGGGGAGTAATTCATATAAAGTGCAATAAAATGGGGAATAATTCATATAAAGTGAAATAAAAGATGGAATAATTAATATAAAGTCCAATAAAAAGGGGAATAATTAATATAAAGTGAAATAAAAGGTGGAATAATTAATATAAAGTGCACTAAAATGGGGAATAATTAATATAAAGTGCAATAAAATGGGGAATAATTCATATAAATGCAATAAAATGGGGAATAATTAATATAAAGTCCAATAAAATGGGGAATAATTAATATAAAGTGCAATAAAATGGGGAATAATTAATATAAAATGCAATAAAATGGGGAATAATTAATATAAAGTGCAATAAAATGGGGAATAATTCATATAAATGCAATAAAAGGTGGAATAATTCATATAAAGTGCAATAAAATCTGGAATAATTCCTATAAAATGCAATAAAATGGGGAATAATTCCTATAAAATGCAATAAAATCTGGAATAATGCCTATAAAATGCAATAAAATCTGGAATAATTCCTATAAAATTCCCATCCCACGGTGCCAGGGAGGGATTTTGGCTCCAGCTGCTGATCCAATGGTTTTTGGGAATCTCGTTCTCCTCTCCAGGTCTTCTCCAGCCAAATCCCTCTGGATTTTGGGATGTTCCTCCTTTTTGGGAATATCCCACTGCTCACACAATCCAAATCCCTCTGGATTTTGGGATGTTCCTCCTTTTTGGGAATATCCCACTGCTCACACAGAATCCAAATCCCTCTGGATTTCGGGATGTTCCTCCTTTTTGGGAATATCCCACTGCTCACAGAACCATCATGGAATGTTCAGGTTGGAAGGGAACCTCAAGATGATCCCATTATCCCGAGCTGCTCCAAACCCCATCCAGCCTGACCTCGCACATTCCAAGGATATGGAGCAGCCACGACTTTTCCAGGTATCCAAAGAAAACTCCACGCCCCCTAAAAGCAGAGGATCCCTTCCCATCCCATCCCAGCGGGAGGAAAAACTCCTCCATTCCCACCTTTCCACCCTAAATCCATCCCAAATTCCTCTCACTCATGGATCACCACCAAGAAACTCCGGGAGCTCCGAGCTCATTCCCAACAAAGGAATTCCCAGTGCGATTCTCCGTGGAAAAGATCAAATTCCCAGCATTCCACGGATTCCAAGAGCTGCTCCCTGGGTTGGAAGGGATTTAGGAAACACAACAGGTGGTAAATCAGGAAAAATCCCATCCCTGGCTTTGGGAACGCCGCGGATCCGCCTCATTCCGGACGGGATGGGAAGGAGGAATCGCGCGAAGGGCGCGGCGGAATTCCGGCGGAAAACGGAGCCTCTCCGTGGGATATGCATCAAATCCTTCCAGCTATTGAGGATTTGGGATTTAAAGGGAACAGCAGTGGGGTTGGACTCCACCTAAGCCAGAGCAGGATTGGGAGTTTTACCCGGAAAAAAAATGCTCGCGGCACAAAGATTTTTTGGGAATTCTCAAGCCGAGCATTGATTTTGCCTCAAATTCCTGTTTTAACGCCCCCGAATCCACCTTGCTGTGGGCTCCAGCCAACCCTGAGGATCCCACAGGAACATTCCCAGGATTTCTGAGGCTGGAAAAGCCCTCCTGGGATCAGCATCCAACGTCACCCCCAGCACTTCCAAAGCCACCACCGACCACAGCCCTTCCTACCCGGCATAAAAACGAGGCCAAATCCGGCAAATTCCGGCAAATTCCAACCTCACCTTTCATGGACGTCTCCACCGCCCCCAAATCCACAAGATTTTGGACCAGGCCTGTTTGAAAGTTTAAAACCATCTATTTTCCATAAAAAAAAAAAAACCCCCCAAAACCCTCTGGATGCAGGCGGGAGACAGCGAAATCTGTGGCTTCTGAACGAAAAAAAAACCACCTTAAAATGCTGAAAAGTTGGTAAAAGTGACCTTCAGGAGGGGTTTTGGGTAGAAAAGAGGCAGAAAATCCCATTTTTAGCTGGGGGCCACCCCAAATGTGGCGTTCTGCGGACACCTCGAGGCCACGTCCAGCCTGGATTTCATCGGAGCTCGTTAATTCCGGGAGATAATTAATTAAGAGCGGATGGGATGCTCTGGGCAGCAGCGGGAGGGGTTTCAATCCAGGGGAAATTCAGCCTGGGGAGATTTGGAATGGGCGAGCTGGAAGGACGATGTTGGGATCGCGTTCCGACGATGCGCCGCGTCCAAGTGGGAATTCTGGGATCGTTCTCCAACGGCAGGAACTCGCTGGAATTCCCTTCCCAAGGCACGGGAGGAGTTGGGTTGAGAGTGGATTAAAAGGATCCATGGAAAAAAGGGACCAACGACCTGACCTGGGAATGCTTCGTTGGAATTCTGTGTGCAGGGTCTTCAAGTAGGGGATAAAGACAAGGTTCATCTTCATCCCACGTTGTTCCAGAATCCTGGAATGCTTTGGGTTGGAAAAGATCTTCAATCCCATCCCATTCCCAATCCATCCTTGGGCAGGGACACCTCCCAGTATCCCAGCTGGATCCAAGTTCATCCCAGCCTGGCCTTGGGCATTCCCAGGGATCCAGGGGCAGCCCCAGCTGCTCTGGCAATTCCAG
>NW_024580839.1:8112-19480 GCF_017639235.1 Corvus kubaryi
TTCCCTTCTCCAGGGCAACATTCCCAGCTCTCCCAGCCTGAGCCAGAACCAGAACCTCCTCTGGCTTTGCTCCAGCAGCTCCACGTCCTCCAGGAGTTGGGATCTGGGAACCGGAAGCAGCTCTGCAGGTGGAGCCTCACCTAAGCGGGGCACAGGAGCAGAATTCCCACTTTTCCTGCTGCCCACGCTCTGGGATCAGCCCAGGACACAGGGATCTGTCCGGGACATGTGGACCCCCCAAGTCCTTCTCCCAAGGCTGCTCCCACCACTCTCTTCACATCCTGGATCGGTGCTGGGATCATCCTGACCCTCGGCCTTGCTGAGGCTGGGACGGTCCCACCTCTCCCGGCTGTCCAGGTGACGCCGTCCCTTCCCTCCAGGTGGGATCCTGGTGTCACCTCCACCTTGCCAAGGGTGACCGACGCCAGCGTCCTCGTCCCCGACGAACAGCGCCCATCCCCATCCCTGGTGCCACCTGGACACGGAGCCCTCGACAACTCCCGAGCGCCGCCATCCAGCCCGGAGCGCTCCATCCATGCAATCCCTTCTTCCAGGCCACGGGGGACAGCGTCAAATGTCTCAAGTCCACGTCAGCGCTCACCGGGAATCGCCGGATCTCGTGGCTCTTCCAACCTGAGGTCCCATCCAGCTGTCCCAGAAGGGGACAGGGAACGGTCGGGAAGATGAACAACGTCCAGGTCATCTCCGACCACCCAACCGAGGCAAAACCAACGGGATTTGTAGAGCTGGAATTCCGAGGAATTCTTCGTTCTCTGCAATTCACGGATCCAGCAGCTGGACATTTTCCTCTTTCATTTTTTGGGATAAAAACTCCCAAACTCTTCGCGTTCTTCTGCAGCACGGCTGCTCCCGTGAGGTGTGCCGTGTCCCCAGGACACAAACACCGAACGCTTCCCGAAGGATGTGAATGCAGAGCCGAAGGGCAGGGAGCAGCTTTGGGAAGCTGCAGTGGGATCAGGATGCCTGGGAACGCATCCCACGCTGCGGTGCCAGCGGGACAAGGACTCCCAACCTTTAACCCACCCCCAAAATCTCCGACACAGGACTCTGAGTGACACCATTTCCTTCCTTTTCTCCCTTAAAACCAGAGGAAAATTCCCATTTCATTCATCCCACTTTTCCCAAAGTGCTTTTTCCCTTCATTAACCCCACCCCACTTTTGTCTCCCTGCTCAGTTCCACCCACTTCTATTTTAAATTTTCCTTCCTGTTTCCCACTTCCCATCTCCTTAGCCCTCAGCGCTTCACGAGGAAAAGGATTTGGGAATTTCGGGCTGTTTTTCCCCACACATCCATCCCCATTTTTAATCCCATTTTAAATTCACAGCAGAAACAGAGCCTAAAATCGGCAGGATTTTGCCAAATCCCAAAAACCCCCTCCCCCACAGCCTTTCCACACTTTGGAATGCAAACACATTAAACACTCATCCATCAATTATTCCATGATTTTTACATCGCGTTTTTGACAGATCAGACCTTGGCCTTTTCCAGGAAAACCCACAGCTTTCCAAACATTTTCTATCTCCCAATATCCACCTTTTTCCCCCCCCTTTCTTTCTTTTCCTTCCAAGCTGAAACTCTGATCTCCTTCAAGGCTGAGAGCCCGGCGGGATGAATGGACGCTTCTTCCGCGTCCCTCCGAGCCAGCCTCCAGAATATTCAGCGCTGTCACCCGGACCATATTTGGAAGAGGAAATTTTGGGTTCTAAATGGGCTCTTTTGTTGTCAGGCACACTTTGGAGGAGGAGGAGGAGGAAGGGGGGGGGGAATGAACACACGGACATCTCACCCTCCCCAAGACGTGATTTTAGTCCCCCCCACACACAACACGGACGTTTCACTGCGCTGCTCGAGGTTTGCTTTTCGCCGTTCGAGACCCGCTGCAAAGTCAGACCCCGCTTTTTTTAACATTAAAAAGCTATTTCAAAATAAAAGAAATTAAAAAAAAAAAAAAATTAAAAACCAACACGTAAAGCAACTCTGCAATGCAACCGGGAGCAGAACACGCTCTTACAATCATTTCTAGCACCATTCCCAACACTCAACCTTGGCGAGCAGCATCCCAATCCATGGGAATTCCCAGGGGAAAAACAATCTGCGCCAGGAAGTACCCACGCTTAGGGAATAATCTGGGAAAGCCACTCACCTTCATATGAGTGCATTCAAGGTTACACAGAGAACACAAATGTGGGAATATTCGCGGCGACGTGGCATAGTAGTCGTTCATCATGGACGGGGTGGGCAGGCGTTTGCTCTTCTGGGAATCCGGGAACACGGGCAGCCAGGACGCCTTCACCACCCCGAACGGGGATTTGATGGGCTCCCCAGCCTGCGAATGGAAACTTTTGTGTCCCGCCGTGGTCCCGCTGGCGGCACCGGGCCCGGGCTGGGAGCTGCCGGTCTCGCGCTGCTTCTGCTCGTGCTGGCTGATGGCGGCCAAGAGCCCGGCCGAGAAGGGCGGCGACGTCAAGGGCGGCAACACGTGCTGGGACACGGGCGGCTGGACCAGCGGCGGTATCACCGGGGGCAGCATGGGCTGCGGCAGCGGCGTGGGCAGCAGCGCCGGCAGCATGGGCGGCAGCACCGGCGGCATGGGCGGCTGCGACACCGGCTTCACCACCGGCAGCGCGGCGGGCGCGGCGGCACCGCACAGCGCCGGCACCTTGGCCGGAGGCTCGGCCGGGAAAAACGACGGAGCGGGCGAGGAGTCGGCGGGAAAAGCCGGCAGCTTGATGAGCTCTTCCGCCGGGAACACGGCGTTGCACGGCACGCTGGGCGGCGGCACGGCCACCGGCACGCTCTGCTCCCGCTGGAATTCTTCCCGGTTCTCCGCGCTCGAGCTGTCGGGGTTGTAGACGCGCGCTTCCACCGGCTCCTCGGGCAGCGCGTCGGGGTTGTAGGTGCAGATCTCCAGCGGGTCCTCGGTGTAGCCGTACTTGCTGGCGTGGCCGTAGTCGATCACCTTGCCCTTGACGGCGGCGCCGCTGCTCTCGCCCACCGGCTCGTCCCCCCGGCTCGGAGCGTGCAGGCCGGGCACGGCGTGGCCCATCTTCCGGATGCGGATCTCCCGCAGGATCCGCGGCATGTTCTCGGGCGTCAGCTGGTCGTCGGGGTAGCGGCTCAGCTCCTCCAGGTCTTCGTTGGACAGCCCGAAGCTCGCTAAAATGCTGGAGGCGCTTTCGGGCGTGTAGCGGTTCTGGGGGTTGGAATTCTGCTCCAAGACCGGCGCCGGGCCGGGCGGCTTCGGCCCGGCGCTCCCGGCGGGGCAGGGGCCGCTGTCCCAGAGGTTGGCGCGCGGGTCTCCCTTCTGCTCCTGGTGCAGGTTGGTCTTCTCCTTGACCTTCCTGGGGTCGGCCCTGTGCAGCGTGACGCGGACGTTGATCCTCTGGGAACCCGTCCACTGCAGCGCCTCCTGTCCCGAGAATCTCTGCGGCGCTCCTTGGGGCGTCGCGGGCGCGGGTTTCCTCGGCGGCCCCGCCGCGCCTCTGGCCCCGAAGGCTCCTGGGGGTTTGGTGCCCGACGGGTTGGGTCCTCTGGGCCTCGGGGGCAAGGTTCCTCTGGGGCTAAACATTGCGTCTTTCAGCAATGCCTGGCGGAAGCCAGCATGGGGAGGTGCCGGCCCGCCGCTGGCAGCCGAGGACAAGTGCTGGAGAGCCAAGTGGGTCTTAATTTGGGCAAGCTGAAAAGGAGGAGGGCCCAACACAAAGGGCCTGGCAAGGCCAAGGTTCAGGGAATTCACAAGTGGTGCGAAACTTTCCAAGAACAACACAAAGCTGCAAGTTAAAAGACAAGGATTAGATGGGTCATCTTTGGCATGTGCTCACAGCGGCTTCTATGACGGTGAGCAAAACAACCCGAGGCACGGCAGCGGGGTTTTGGCACGACAGCTTAAAGCACTCAAAATGCACAGGAAAGGTTTGCTTTCACTGCAATATAGTGAACATAAAATATAGAGAATATAGTGAATATAAAATATAGAGAACGGGTGATTAATCAACGAGCTCAAACCCAACAACGTCCCGGGGAACACAACCAGCGGTGACACTTGCAACAGCGTCCGTGCCAACCTGGCAGTTCACTTCTCGGTGACAACAGAGTTTGGGTTTAATTACAATTAATTTTAGGAGCAGGAAGGCAAAGCATGAATAAAAACCCTGTCTGGAGGCTGGCGAGGGATGAGTTGGAAGTGAAACCATCTACGTGGAGAACTCAAACCAGTTATGACTCGGTGGAGCTGAGCCGAGGCCGGAGCAGTTTCCAGGAGGACACTCCCATGGCCGCTCTCATGGGTGAAGAGCAAACCCTGCAAGAATTCACAGGGTGGGATGAGAGGCTGGAATTCTGTGGGTAGAAAAGAATCCGATCTCCCAGATGGTAAGAGCTTAAAGCGGAAGGGTTTGAAACGAGAGAGGAGGGAAATCGTACAGGAACCAACGGCAACAACAACGAAAAAATATCTACACACGAAAAGCACCGTGGCCAAGGGGAGTGGGGCTTAGTCTGGGTGAAAACACTGAGAATTCGGTTCTGCCAGGTGGGAAACGAAGGTACAAACACAGGGAGAGTAAAATCAGACACCACAGAGACGTGGAAATAGAATCCCAGAGCGGTTTGGGCTGGAAAAAAACCTTAAAGCCCATCTCATTCCACCTCCCGTTATCCCAGGTTGCTCCAAGCCCCGTCCAAGCAGGCCAGGGATGGAGATGGAGAGCAGAGCAGTGAAACACCACAACAGCAGCAAAGTCCTTGTCCAGCAGCTCCTCGGGGGCCGAGCGGGGACACCGGGAATCCGGGATTGAGGGCGAGGACAAAGCAACAGCCACAACATCAGCACCATCCTCATTCCCAACCCCAGCCCAAAGCAGGAAAACCCCGAACCCGGCAATTCCTCATTTCCCCCTGTCCATCAGTTGGCTCCCAGAACCAGACTCTTCTCGCAGCAACACACGAGGTTTTTCCAGGAGTTTTCCCAGTGCTGAATTCCGCCGAGGTTCTCGTCTCGCCGGCGCGGGGTTTTGTTTTCCGAGCCCGTGGAAGCTGACTCTGGGTGGAAGTTCTTCCGTCAGCGGCGCTGCCTCTCCCGTGGCCTCACAACGCTCAAGGTTTGAGGAGCACAAGCCACGCCCAGGTGAGGGAGAGGAGGATTTTCCAGCGCCATTCCTGGGGTTTGGTCCCATCCGGGTGCGAGTTCCATCAGGAATGATTTCATTTGAAGCAAGTACAAAGCGCTCAGGCCCAGGAGAAACGCGGATCCTGTGAATCCTCTCCAAGCAAACACCTGGAGAGCCACAATGACCAGATTCCCACCAGCCAGCATTCCCAAAAATCCGGCCTCTCAGCCCGGATTCCTCCTCCCTCCACAAATTAAATTGGATTTCAACAGGAACTGCAGGTGAGGCCGTTTGTTCCAGAGGGTTTCCAAAGAGACATCAACCAACATTCCCCGAGCCACCTCCTGCCTTTCTGTTTGGGTTTTCTCTGGAATTCCCAGCACCGCAGGGCAAAAATTCCCTCCGAGCCCATCCCTGTGGGAAGCAGCGGGAGAGGGAACGCTCCCAAAGGCACCCAGCACCAGGACAACCACGAATGGATCAGCAGAGCCAATCTGGACCACCACCAACCTTAATTCCATGGGTCAGGAACGTCCCGGAGCAGGGAACGAACCCGAATTTCCGTCGGATGAGTTTTTACTTCTCCAGGTTATTTTCACAGGGACACCTGGGAGCTGGGAAGCTCCCACAGCACGATCGGGAATCACAACTCACCTCTGCAAACCTCAGCTCATCAGATGGTGCTCCAGCCTGGAAGGAGCTCGGAGCAAGCTGGTCCATGGGAAATGTCCCTGTCCATGGCAAGGGGTGGCACTGGATGGGATTGGAGGTCCCTTCCCACCCAAACCAGTTCGGGAATCTTAGGAAGGGCTGCAGCCGAGGAGCTCCTGAGTGACCTTTCCAAAGGAAATGCTGGAAATGCTGTCTAAGGAAATTCCAAGATGAAGGAAAACAATGGTCTGGAGATATCAGGGAGAGCCTCACCTTCCTCTTCCAGGCTGTTTTGTTTGGGAAGCGGCCAACCCTTGGAACTGCCGCTGCTGGGACCGGGACACCGCAGCAGGGACCCAGCTCCGAGCTGGGGCTGCAGCGACACGGAACGGAAATCGGGCAGAATCCTGGGATGCTTTGGCTTGGGAGAGACCTCAAAGCCCACCCAGAGACACCTCCCACTATCCCAGCTGGATCCAAGCCCCAGTGTCCAACCTTGGACATTCCCAGGGATCCAGGGGCAGCCCCAGCTGCTCTGGCAATTCCAGCCCAGCCCCTCGCCACCCTCCCAGCCAGCAATTCCTTCCCAACATCCCAGCCCAAGCTCCCCTTTCCCACTGGGAAGCCATTCCCTGCCTCCTGGCCCTCCAGGCCTTGGCCCCAGTCCCTCTGCAGCTCTCCTGGAGCCCCTTTAGGCCCTGCAAGGGGCTCGCAGCTCTCCCTGGCTCCTTCCCTTCTCCAGGGCACATTCCCAGCTCTCCCAGCCTGATCCAGAGCCCTTGGAGCACCTCCACGCTCCAAGGACCTTCTCCCAAGCCCACCATGCTTCGCTGATCCCTGGGAACAGCAATCCCAGAACTCCAGAGCACAATGGAAAAGCCAAACGACGCCTTCCTTGCTTTCCCTTCAACTTCCCACCTCCGTTTTTCCAGCCTTCCCAATACAGGCTGAGAAATGGAAAGTTTGGGATTTTCAACCCTCCCTGGGGCTTGCAAGGCTCTGCTGCACGTGCAGGAAGAGACAGGCACAGATCCGGAGCGAGAATTCCCACCCAGAGCTAAAAAGGCAAAGGAAAGCCTGACCTGCCACAGCCCAGAATCCCAGGATTATTCAGGCTGGGAAAGATCTCCGGGATGAGCGAGTCCAAGCTGTGCCCGATCCACACCTTGGCACAAGGAATTCCTTGGGCACCTCCAGGGATGGGCATTCCAAAGCTCCCTGGGCACTTCCAAACCCTGAGCACCCTTTCCACGAGGAAATTCCTGCTGCTGTCCACCCTGAGCCTCCCCCGGCTCAGCCGGAGGCTGTTCCCTCTTTTCCTGTCCCTGTTCCCTGGGATAAGATCCCAATTCCCCCTCCCCAGCCAGGAGAGCCAGAAGGTCCCCCCAGAGCCTCCTTTCCTCCAGGAACCTCGGCAGAAGCTGGAAGTGGATTTCTCCCGTTACACAGAAGATTTACCCAAAGAGCAATTCCAAGAGGAGAATTTCCTGACTTCTCCCTAGAAACAGCATGGAATTTTCTGGCTCTGTGCTACAGAAAGCCAGAACCACAGCCCTGCCATGCCTGGGAAGCTGCTGGGCCTTTCCAAGAGCTGTTCCACAAGTGCCCATATCCACATGGATGGAACCACGTCCGATCCCAAAAGCTGCATCTCCTCTGGAGCATCCCTGATCTTCCTTTGGTTGATGGCAACATCTTGGAAGGTTCTGGAAGGAGCTGGATTCTCCTCCTCCTCCTCCTCCTCCCTGGGCTGCCCAACCCCACGACGGCGTCGGTGTCCGGAGGGTGCCGTGGATCCTTTCCCGTGGCCAATTCCTCATCCCGCTCCTGCCACGGCAGCCCGGCAGTTCCAGCATCGAGGTCAGGAGGTGGGCGAGGCATTCCCAGCCCTTTTCCTGCATCTGGGAATTCTCTGATTCTTTGGGATGACCCTGGCCAGCACAACATCCCCTGGATCTCTGGGAATCTGGGATTGTCACCTCCAGACTTCCCTGTGGTGGCACGAGCCCACCTCGAGGGGACATCCCCGTTCCAGCAGGAGGCTCCTGGATTTTTGGGGTTATCCACGGTGTCTGTCCATGTTATCCCTCGATCCTGGGATCCTCCAGCTCCTCCAGCACGGCCCAAAGCCAGCAGAGCACAACAGAGCACAACAGAGCCGGCTGCTCTGCCATTCCAGCACCTGCCTGCTCAGGCAAAACAAATTCCCAGGATTGTAGAGGTGAAAGCGGCTCCTGCCACCCGCCCCTGGGCACATTCCTGCTGCCAGCTCCAGATCCAGCAGGATCTCAGCTGGGATCGCTGCATTGGGAACTCCAAGAGCCAGGATCATCACTGGGAATGTTCCGGTCACACCAGGACACACCAGGAGCTGGGATCTGTCCTGGAGGAGGAGGAGGAGGAGGAGGAGGAGGAAGGCAGAACAGTTGTTCACCTCCAGGGAATGATCCTGGAGCACCTGGATAACGGGAATAGAGGGATATCCCAGCCTGATACCTCGGACTTGCCAGGAAAAAGAGCCCAGCAAAGGCTGAGCTGGAATTGCAAAGCCTGAAGGAAGCAGGGATGAAACCGTGGAGAAGGAAAGGGAGGCAAACCCCAAGCAAAGCCACTCCTCCCACTCCACACAATCCTGGAAGCCAAACTGCCCCTTTTTGCCCCTCCTCTAGCCCAGTTTTTCCATGGAGAAGGACACTGCAGGTATGGAATATCCCATGAGGGGCTCCAGGCTGCAGCTCTGCCCATCCCCAGCCCAGGGAAAGCCCAAGCTTGGCCAAACTCAGCTCCCAGGAAAACTTAACTCCATCCCTGCCCGAGCAGAACATCAACACCAGCCGTGGAATCCATGGCAACATTCCCAAAAGTCTGCCCCATGCCAGCCTTAGAGGCAGGAAGTTTCTATCCAACCACACCAACAACAACAACAAAAAAACCAGGACAAGCTTTTTGGGCAGGAATTCCTGCGGCAGACCCAAAATTGGGCATTTCAGCACCGGAAATCCTCCTGAAATTCCGCTTCTGGAGCAGCAGAGTTTGAGAAAGAAATGGAAACACCAGCAGGCAGAACAAACACTGCCACTTCTGCCCCGAATTCCACCCCCAAAAGAAGAAAAACCAAGCCCAAATTCCAGGCAGAATGTTTAACTTGGTGGCAAGGAAGGAGGAGAAGAGGTTTTATTTACCTTCAAGTGGGGAAGCCAAAAGGCAAACAAAGATCTCAGTGCTGGTCCTCACACCCAGACGAGCTCATCTGGCAGCAAAAGCAAACCCCAATCCCAAACTGGGGGAGGAAAAGAGGGAAGAGAAGGGATCCAGCAGGATTTGGGAACCCCCAGCCTCGGATAAACACGCTCAGTTCCAGCAGAATTTGGGGAAGAGGAGGCTGGGCTGGTCCCTTCCATCCCCACAGCCCGGGAGCCAGAGGGATGGTGGAGTTGTGGTGGATTTAAATCAAGGAAAAAGGGGAAAAAAGAAAAAATAATAACGAAATTCGGGATACTCCTTGTCCTCAGAGAGAGGCTTGTCCCAGGGAAAATCGTGAGCTCATCTCAGATCCACCCTCTCCAATCCTCACAGCAGCTGCTTTCACACCAGAGACAGGAGGCAAAAATAAAAAACCCCAAACTTACAACGTTTAAACGTCAATTCTGGGCTGGGATGAGATTTTGGAGGGGGTTGGTTTGGCTTCTGAGCCAAAAAAAAAAAACCAGTTGTAGGGAAACACTCTGAGAAAAAATAACCCAAAAAGCGATTTTTCTTAAAAAAAAAAAAAGAACAATGCCGAGAATATTTCTGGTTTAAAACAACACTAAAAATATCGAAGCAGCCCGTACCTAAATTGCACTAAAAAAAGGTTAAATCCCCCCAAAAGACGAGGTTCCTGCAAACCACGGGATGCTACAGAGCCCCGACACCTGGCTTTAGGTTAAAAACCCTTTTTTTTCGGGTATTTCGCCCGATTCAAATTATTTATTCTCTTTCCGAGTGAAAACAAAGAGGGAAAAGCCGCCTTTTTAACCCCAAACCACGAAGAGGCGCCTGAGGTCAGGCCCTGAGGTGAAAACCCAACCTGAGGCTGGTACTGCTCTATTTAGGGTCAATTTTAACCCCAAACCCCACAACTCCCAGCCCGTTGTTTGAACGTAAACCCGCGGATTTTACGGATTTAAAGATTTGTTTACGGACTAAATTAAGGCTCTGAGTGTTGGGGGATAGACGGAGGCTTTCCCTCGTTTAAAGCCGTGATAGAAATGGATAAAAAGCAGCTTTAAATCCGCGCCGGCTATAAAACGAGGCGAATCCGTGCTGGCCTTGCGGTTGCGCTGCAGGTCGGTGGTTACCGGGCGGCTTTATCCGCGTGCCGGAGGAGAAAGGACAAACGATGAAGGATTAATCATCGAGGGGATAAAAGATAAGGAACAAAGGAGAAGGGATAAAAGAGAAACGATAAACACCCACAGCCCGGGACTCCCCGTGAGGGCCCCTCACCCGGCCGCCCTCCCCTCCCCCTCTCCCCTCACAGCCGCCATTACGTGCGTCCCCTCAGCCCCCTCCGCGCCGAGCGCCGGCCGCCCCCCGCCTCCTACCTCGGCCGGGACGCAACCGCCGCTCTCCCCGCGTCCCCCGCCGCCGGGATGAGCCGGGAGGGTGGAGAAGAACCCCCCAAAACCACCGGGGAAAGCGCCGGCAGCGGCGGGGAAAGCGCCGGCAGCGGCGCGCGGAGGGACACGGCGCGGAGGGCGCACCGCGGCTGCGCGGACGGAGCGCGGGGTCAAAGCGCGCAGCGTGCGCACGGCGGAGCGTCCGGGGGGGGGGGGGGAGCTGCGCATGCGCGCCGTGTGCAAAGGGGGAGCCGGCCCTCGGCGCGGGGCATGCTGGGAGAGCCCCTCCCCCTATATAAGCGCGGTGCCGGCGCGCGCCGCCTCAGAGCGGTGGTGGCGGGCGGAGCGTGCGCGTTGGTTTTTTTGTTGCTGCTTTTAGCCTTTTTGTGGCTGTTTCTGTGATTCTTCCGGCTTGTTGTGTTCTCAGGCATTGACCTTGCTTGTGGTGGTCTCGTCTTTCCCCTGCCTGAGGGCGTTGCGTGTTGCACAGTGCTTCCTGCCTTGCAGCTGATACCAGGCTTGTCCCTGGAATCGTGAGGGACCGGGAGCTGTTTTGCAGCTCCCCCTCAGCAGCACCGTGAGCTTCAGGAAGGCTCCTCTGCGGTGGTTCCTGCCTGATGCTCTTCCAGCCCTGCAGATGAACCCTCCGGATTCATTCCGAGTTCCTCTTCGAGGTGTCCTGAGCTCGAAGGAGAGACAGTGGCAGCCCCAGTAATTCCAGGGAAAACCAGCACGAGGCGTCTGAGGCGCTGACTCAGAGGGGGTTTGTTTGTCCATGATGATGCTTGGGATGAGCTGCTCATCCCTGGAAGTGCCCGAGGCCAGGTTGGACATTGGGGTTTGGAGCAGCCTGGGATAGTGGGAGGTGTCTCTGCCCATGGATGGGGTGGGAATGGGATGGGATTCAAAGTCCCTACTAATCCAAACCATTCCAGGATTCTGCTCTGGATCAGGCTGGGAGAGCTGGGAATGTTGCCCTGGAGAA
>NW_024580840.1:0-329 GCF_017639235.1 Corvus kubaryi
CTGCCCGTTTCCCATCCGTACCACGCTGCTCCCACCAGGGTGCAGGGCCAGTGCTGGCTCCTGCATGGGATTGTTCTCGAGATCCCAGAGTCTGCCAGAACACACTTGTTCCATGGATGCCGGGCAGTCATGGCACAAAGACTCCAACCCTTCTCTTACAAGAGACTCAAACACTTCCCTGTTCCAACCTTGGGTACCTTGAACCAAACCCTGCAAAGCTTTTGCTGCACCTTACAGGCAGGTCAACAGTTTATACCAGGAAAGGAAAAGGGAAAGGAAAAGGGAAAAGGAAAAGGAAAAGGAAAAGGAAAAGGAAAAGGAAAAGGAAA
>NW_024580840.1:339-13499 GCF_017639235.1 Corvus kubaryi
GGAAAAGGAAAAGGAAAAGGAAAAGGAAAAGGAAAAGGAAAAGGAAAAGGTGCCTTTATCTGACCAGGGCTCTTTCTCTGATTTCCTTTGGACAAGGGATCAAAGGTTTTCCCCAGAATCCTTCAGTGCTGCCTGCAGGTGCTGCCATCCCTCAGATCTGTTGAAATTCAAGAGGATGAGGCCACGGGGTGTCCCAATGGTGCCTTGGTTCCATGGCCCCGCAGTGTAACCATGGTGTCCTTGGTTCTGCAGTGGCACAATGGACCCTTCATTCCATGAGGCCCCACAGTGTGGCAATGGTCCCTTGAGTCCATGAGGCCCCACAAGGTCCCAATGGTCCCTTCGTTCCATGGCCCCGCAGTCTCACAATGCGCTCCTTGGCTGCACAAGGTCCCGTAGTGGCACAAGTGTCATACATGAAATCCCTATTTGTGCTTGGTCTTTGCATATTAAGTGCTTTAATTAATTAATTTTGAGTTAAATATTTTTAAATTTAATCTTAAAATTAACCCATCAGCCCAGGTACAAAAATCCAGTTCCATTATCAGTGTTTTCAATTGTTCAAAATAGTTTATTAAGAGAGTTGCACCCTTCCCAATTAAAAATTCCCCAGTTAAAAATCACAAACTTGCCCTTTTCAAACTTCAAACCACTGGTACACCATAAGAGCTACCTTTCCTGTGTTTACTGTATACTTTTACAAGTGTTTTAAGATGTGTTGGATGTATTTTAATACTTTTTTAGGTGTTTTCACTTGCATTTTGATTCCAAGGCCAAAAAAACCCCACCCAGTCTAATAGCCAGCAGCTATTTTTAGCCCCAACAGCCATTACTCTGCAGGCAAGCTCCATGGCAACCTGAATACCTGAATTTTAATGAAGGCATTGTATCTCCCTTACCTCAACTACTACCAGCCCCCCCCCCCCCGACAGCGATGAGTCATTGGTGGACGGAGATGATCCATCAAAGGGAAAGCACCAATCGCTTTGGACCAAAGGGGCGGGCTATGGGCGGACTGGGGGCGGAGCAAAAACTATAAAAAGGACGAAGCCAAGAGGCAGGGTCTCTTTTCCCCTCTTGCTCTCTCCAGACTAGCTGTGGGAGACATCGGTGCTGGGTGTTAAAAGCCTACTCCTATTAAGGAGGCATTAGTAATTTTTTTTACTTTGGACCAGCTAAAAATCAGCCCAGCACTGCAAGTTCTTTTTCTCTACCTGAGGTCTAGTGCTGTCTCAGCCAGAAGATCTCAAATCCCTGTGCTCCTGGGGCATACCATCTACTGAGCCATAGGATCCCAAATTTTTATATTTTTCTAATTTCTGTAATTTTTCAATTTTTCTGTTTTCAATAAATTAATCTTTTTAAGAGTTGTCTCATTTCTCACAACAAGGTTTTCATTTTCTCCTTGATTTCTTTTAGCTTGCTTGCTTTCTGCATTCTTTCATCTTTTTGCTTTCTTTTTCCTATTTTTTGTTGCTTTCTTCTTTCTTTCTTCTTTTATTTTTTCTTGTGTCTTTCTTTTTTTCCTTTTCTCTTTGCTTTTTGGTTCTTTCCTCTTTTTTTTAAAAGTTTTTTTGTTGCACATTATTTAGTCTTTCTTCTTTCCTTTTTCTTCACTTTTAAAATTTTCTTGTTGATTTCTTTTTGTTTTCTTTCCTTCTTTTTTCTTTCCTTCATTTTTTTACCTTTTTCCTTTTTCTTTTCTTTGTTGCTTTCTGTTTTTCATCTTTCTTTTTTTGCGTTCTTTGGTTCTCTTGTATTTTTTTATTGTGTCTTTCTTTCTGTCATTTTCTTTCTTCCTGGTTTTTGTTCTTTCTTCTTTTTTTGACTTTTCTTAACATTTATTTTCTTGTTGGTTTCATGTTTTCAGTCTTTCTCTTTTTCTTCCTTTCCTTCTTTCATTTTTATTACCTTTTGTAGTGGTTTTGGTTCAAAATACTCATTACTTACTTATTTTCCTTCAGTGGGTTTTGGTTCAAAATATTCATTACTTACTTATTTTCCTTCAGTGAGATAAGAATTAGGAGAAAGCAAAGCAGGCACAAACTTTAAACAGTTGCAGTACAATGAAAGAGTTTTATTACTAATAGAATTAAAAGTAAAGAGAAAATAACAAGAAATTAAAGCAAATCCCCCCCCCCCTTCCAGCACTTCTCTCCTTTTACCCAGCTCGCACAAAGGATAACAGAACATGGGATGTTAGTCAGTGTTGCAGTTCTTGAAAAGTCTCTCTCTTATGCTTAAGGAAAAAAGGGTTTTCTTCAGTTGCATGTGATTCCCAAACTGCCACCAACAGCAGACCCACCCGGAAACAATCAACCTGCTGTGGTATTAAGCATCTCTTCCATGAAAAAATCTCACAGTTCCTTCACACTGCAAAACATGGGCCATCACATGGGGTTATTAATCTTCCTAAGGATGAGTTATTTTGGCCTGCACACAAAGGCTTTCTTCACCACAAATCTCTAAAAGCTTCTCACTGCTTCTATATAACCTGGCATAGGCACTCTTCTCAATCTTCACAGGCCACACGCGGATTCTCCATCCCCCCATGTACTTCAAATGGATTAAAGAGACAAACAGTTTGTGGTATTACAGTTCCTTACCACGGCATGCAAGAAGGTTTTTAAGCTACGCGTGAGAAACACGGCACCGCCCTCTTTTCTCCCGTCGCCATTTTCAGCTCCGTCCCACAGGACTCACTTTCTCTTTCTCTCTGACTCTGAAGCCGCCATGTTGAAGAGTGTTCTTGTTCAGGCTTTATAGTAGAGAAAGCCTCGCTCCCTCTGTGCTGCTGGCTGCATGGTGTCTTTTTCAGTTCAGCACGAAGTGTGCTGGCTGCAGACAGGAGGCTCCGCCGGCTCCCATTGACTCTGCCGGCTCCGCATGGAGAGGAGAAGGACCTGCCTGTCCCCAGAAGCTGCGCTGGATGGGTTTAGCTGTGTGGCAGTCCATGGCTGGTTTTAGTTGCCTGTGGCTCTGGGACAGTCCCCCCCAACGACCCAGGGTCCGTGCCGCAGTGTTAGGAAAGGGGGAAAGGGGCAGTGGCCCCGGCCCGGCCCGGCCCGGCGGGGCAGGGCGGGAGGCTCGGAGCCCCCCCCACCTTCCAGCGAACGAGCTCCGACAAAAAGGGGAAGTCCCGCCTTTCCATGCAGTTTAAATATGTAAATTGTGAGAAGCGTCATTGGTCTAAAAGACTGTCCATCAACTTAGGTTCAACCCAATACACCATGGCCAAAATTGAAATTTGGCCTCCAAAATTCCATCTATCCCAGGATTGCTCCCAGACAAAAGCTGCCAAGACAAACAGGTCTGGCTGGCCTTGGCCTCTGGTGGCTGCCTTTCATCTTTCAATACTGGGCTTCTGTGGTTTCCTTCCTGGGGAAAAGAACCGTTCCTCTTGTCCGGGCACTCTTGGCCTCGAGCACCTGACCACTGTATAGGGACAAAGGAGCTCTGTGCTCTGTGGAGTGGAGACTGAGGAGAGCAGAGGAGAGCCCTGGGAGGGACTGAAGGGAGGTTTCAGAGATGGTGGATCCTTCTGGCACTGTAGAGAACAGCCAGAGAAAGAGAAAATGAATGTGAAGGGCAGCTGGGGAGGCCCAGAGTGGACACCAGGAGGAAGGAATTTCCCTCCCAGGCAGGACTGGGGTGCAACACGTCCCCCAGAAGGAGTCTGGAGCAGCCCAAGGCTTTGTGTGCCAAGGCAGAGCCAGGCAGGACGCAGAGCTGCCAGCAAAGGAAGGGGCCAGCCAGGTGGGGCAGCCGGGGGGGATGAGGACAGCCTGCAGGGACAGAGGCACAGGGCAGGGACACCGTGGGACAGCCTGGGCTGGAGAGGGCAGAGGGATGGGCAGCAGCTGCAAGGCCCTGACAGAGCCAACTTGTGCAGCCCTTTGGCCACGGCTGCTGGCCCTGGCCCTGAGGCCAGGAGGGGACAAGTGACCCCTGCAGCCCTGGGGCCTCAGTGCCTCCTTGTCCCTGCCCAGCAGCTTGGCAGGGGCCACCCCTTGGTGCTGCCCTGGGCACTGCCCATCCCCACATCCCAGTGCCCCGGGAAGAGCCCTGAGCACTGAGGGAGGGACAGGATCTGCCTTGCCAGGGGCTGGGGCTCAGGCCTTGGCCCTTTGCACTCATGGAACACAGCCAGGTTCGCTCAGCACCAGAGACACCTTTCCCTTGCTTGTCCCCACCTGCCATCGCTGCCTCCAGAGTTCTGCTCTCACTGGAACCTGGGCACACTTTCACATGAGTCGTGTCCTGATGGGACCCATTAAAAGTCAAAGAAACTTTGGACTTTGAATCTTTGAGTTCTTGAGAAGTTTTTTGAAGACACTCTGAGGGACTGAGTCTGATGTGAACAACACCAAAGCCCCGAGAGGGTCATTAAAGTCCTTGTGCTGCTGCTGTGCTGCTGAGCTGGGCCGGGCTCCTGGCACAGAGGGAACTCTCAAGCTTCTGGCAACCAAGGAGAGCTTCAAAGAGGCAGCTCTGCTGAGGAGCAGCTCCTCTGCCAGCCCAGCAGGGCTGAGGGCACTGCCTGCAGGTACCTGGGAGTGATGCCATGAAGATTTTTGCCTTTTCTTTTATACCCCTGTTATATCTTTTTACAACTTCTGTACTCCTAGTGCTTTTTGCCTACATTCTTAGACTTGTTTGTCAAGCTAAGAGACTAAACATTTTAGAAGCTTTGGAGCTAGGGATCAGTGTGCCCCAGACCCCAAGGTCCTCTCCAGAACACATTCTGTAAACCAAGATAGAACCATCCAAGGGAAGGTTCCTTGGGGAGGGGGGCTCACTTGAGTCTCTCATTGGGAAATCTTTGATAGATATGCTAATTAGTAAAACCTAGCATGTTATACCCAATGTTGGGGGGGAGGAGAGAGAGACAGAGATAGATTCGGCGGAGTGCATCTCGATGCATATGACCTAGACGTGTACACCTAAGGATACTTAAAAGAAATACCAAGGTAAAATCCATTTTCCCCTTCTAACCATGTATGACTCTTGATTTTAAGACCAGGAAAAGGCATCAGTTGCTGGCGACCACGAAGGGACCCTAAAGACCTTGAAACTCGCAGTCTTGGGTTGGGACACATCTTGCTTTGCCCCTCTCTTTGCCGGCAAATTACAGAGGGGCTGGAGCAACAATCTAAGACTGTGACCAGGATTTTAGGACCAAGCATGGAAAGGCAGAAGCACGGAAAGAGGTGAGTGAAAAGGGGATCTGAGGCTGTGCTAGCACTAGGAAAGGAGATCTCCGAGGGGGTTGGAAAGGTTGGGGGCATAAAAGCCCACAAAAGGGGAAAGCTTAAACTTTTCCCCAGCAAACTGTGGAAAGGAGGGGACGCCCTCCGTGGAGTCCACAGGAGCCCAGAGGCTGCACCCTACGCAGGTGCAGGAGTGGCTCAGAGGTTGGTTGGTTGGTTGGTTGGTTGGGATGTTGGGAGTTGTGGGCTCGAATCCTGTTGAGACCAGATTTTCGCGCACGTGCATTTACTGCTTGCTAAAACTAGTTGCTTTTTAGTGTTTTAAAGTGCTGTTTTGAAGTGTTTGTGTAGTAACCTAGATAAACTGCCTGGGAAATTGGAATTCCAAGGCCAGATTGCAGGCTGAATTCCAGAGTTAAGAGCTTTCTTCTAGCAGAGTCTTCCTTTCTGTGAGCAAACATGGGCGGTGTGAATGAAAAAATCCCTCCTAACAGCCCATTAGAGCTGATAATAAAACATTGGAGATGGCTGACAGGGCGAAAAACTACTTTGGACACCCGAGAATTGATCAGACTGTCCACACGGGTTTGGCCGACTTTAAAATTAAGTCAAGGAAATTGGCCTCACTATGGGAGTTTAGAAAACAACATCATTAATGACCTGATGGTAGAATTGAGATCATTACGTAGGTTTGATGAACTAAGGTATGCAGAACTTTTTACGATGTATTTGAACAGGGAAGAAGCATATGTGGTAGACAAAAGTAATATGGAAATGACTTTAAGGAAGAGAAAGGGAAAGAAAAAGCCGCAGCAAGCTGACTCGTATACTAATACGGACAGAGAAATTAATATGATAGATACAGATATGGTAGCACCAGCTTTGCGCAATGAGGGGGGTCTCCCCCCCGTTCAACCGCCAGGGCAGCCCGCACAAGGGGGGAATGGGGGAGCAGTGGCTCCCCCACCACCGCCGCCACCGACTCCACCGTCGGGGCAGCCTGCACAGGAGAGAGATGGGGGAGCGGTGGCTCCGCCGCCACGGCCTCCGCTGCCTCCGCTGTCCCTGCCGCTGTCTGAGCGGGGGCAGGGGAGGGAGCAGGCGGCCAGCCCCAAGCCGGAGGAGCGGCGCTGGGCCCCCCCATCCCCAGTCTTGTCAGGGGCGGAGGGCGGGCGAGGAGGTAGGGGAGATGCGGATTGGCCACCGCCCCCTGACTTTTCCAGAGGCAGGGAAGGGGTGGATTGGCCACTGCCCCCTGACTGCCCCAGAGGCGGAGAAGGGGTGGATTGGCCACTGCCCCCTGACTGCCCCACAGGCGGAGAAGGGGTGGATTTGCCACCGCCCCCTGACCGGTCCAGAGGCAGAGACGGGGAAGGGGGAGGGGAAGGGGCAGGCTGGCCGCCTTTCCCCGAGTACCCTGAACACAGAAGTGAAGGTAGAAATGGACACGGGCAATTGCAGCGGCATTCCCCAATACAGAAAACCGCAAGTTTCCGAGCCAGAGACAGGAGGAGCCGCTCGCTCTCCCCACCCTGCGGCACAGGCAGTGTTAAAGCTGAGGGCAGATGGGATGGCCCCGACCCAGGCGGCTCTTACAGAGCTAGGGATGGGAGAACCTGCTTGCAGCCCCTGCCTCCCTACCCCTCCACTGCCGCAAAGAGCGAGACAGTTCCTGATCAACATTTGTCTGGAACAAGTTTTAAAACCAATGAACAAATTTCAATTAAAAGCGAATAGGATGATTTTGATACAGATGGTTCTCACGGGAAGGGAGGTAGAAGGAGGGGCAGGATAGCCCGAGAAGCTATGAGAGCAGTCAGTCCTGTCGCTAAACACACAAGGTCCAAAACAGATAAAGGGGGGGAGGAAGAACTTGTATTAGAAGCACCTCTGAGACAGGCTGTGGGAAATCAAGGAGTCATTTATATAAAAGTACCATTTTCTCTCGGAAAATTACAGCAGTGGAAAAACTCAATTGGGAAGTACAGGGACAACCCAGAGAGAGTAGCTATGCGTGTAGAAATAGCCATAAAATCCCAAAACCCAGATTGGGGTGATCTAAATGTTATGCTAGGTGAATTATTGGATAAAACAGAGAGAGAAATGGTCAAAAAGCTGCTATATCTGCTATAGAAACTCAAATTGCAACTGGGAGTCTTCAAAGGTCAGTTAATGATATCTACCCCCTAGCGAACCCTAACTGGGATCCTAATGTCCCGAACAGATGGAAAAGCTGAAGTGATACCAAAAATGGGTGGTTGTTGAGTTAAAATGTGCCGTTCCTAAAGCAGTGAATTAGGCTAGGTTATATGAAATCAAACAAAATCCAAATGAAACCCCCACAGAGTTTCTAAATAGGCTTAAAGAGGCTGCACAAAAATACACTACCTTAGACCCTGACTCACCTGAGCAGCAGATCCACCTGGCTTACCTGTTTATAGGTCAATCTGCTAATGACATAAAGAAAAAGCTGCAAGAGATAGATGGGCCACCGGACATAAGTAAATTGTTGACTGTAGCCTGGAAGGTACACCAGAACAGGGACTTAGTAGACAAACATCATAAACCCCACTACAAGAGGTATGATAAGGAAAAGTCATCTGAGACATCAAAAAGGGGTCCCCCTTTTCCCCTATCTGAGGACCAATGCGCAATTTGCAAAAAAACGGGGGCACTGGAAAAATGAGTGTCCATCGCGAGCAGAAAAGAAGCCCCCAGTTTCAGAACTAACTGTAAATACGGACTGACGGGGACCGAAGGTAACTACTCCAGCAGAGCCTTTGGTTGTAGCTAAGCTGGGAAATGATGATGTTGAATTTCTGGTTGATACAGGGGCAACATATTCTGTGTTAAATACTTTAAAAGGTAAACTGAGTCAAGACACTGTGGATGTGATTGGAGCTACAGGGGTAAGTGAAACAAGGCCTTTTTTCCAACCTTTAACATTTAAATTGGGAAAACACTGGGTCACTCACCAGTTCCTGTATATGCCAAATTCCCCAATGCCATTGTTAGGCAGAGATTTATTGGAAAAATTGAAAGCAGAAATTAAGTTTTCAAAGGAAGGAGGAGTGAAAGTTATAATCCCAGAACCTAAAATTATCGAAGCAGCTGCTATACTTGTACAGGAATGCCGTGGAAAAATTCCCAAAGAAGTTGAAGAGGCTGTCATTCAAATAGTGTGGGCCAATGATTCTCCTGGGAAATCCAAAAAAGCTGAACCTGTGAGTATCACACTCAAAGCAGGGGCTACACCAGTAAGACAAAGACAATATCCTCTGAAATTAAAAGCTCGTAAGGGATTGGTACCTGTGATTGAAAAGTTTCTCAAATTTGGGTTGTTAGTAGAATGTGAATCCAGGTACAACACACCAATCTTGCCAGTAAAGAAAGCTGATGGTAAAAGCTACAGGTTGGTACAGGATTTGAGGGAAATCAACAAGATAACAGAGGACACACACCCAGTGGTAGCGAATCCTTACACACTTTTGACAACACTAACAAATGAATTAGGGTGGTTCACTGTTTTAGATCTCAAGGATGCCTTTTTCTGCATTCCTGTGCATAAGAATAGCCAAGAACTCTTTGCTTTTGAGTGGGAGAATCCAGAAACAGGGAGGAAGACCCAGCTCACCTGGACAGTTTTACCACAAGGATTCAAAAACAGCCCGACCATATTTGGAAACCAGCTGGCAAAGGAGCTTGAGGACTGGAGGAAACAAGAACCAGGAGGAGCAGTGCTCCAGTATGTTGATGACATTTTGATAGCGGCCAAGACACAAGATGACTGCATCGAGCTCACTATAAGTCTGTTGAACTTTTTGGGCCAAAGTGGGTATTGAGTCTCGAAAGAGAAGGCACAGGTTGCCAGGGAAACAGTGGTATACCTGGGCCTGGAAATTTTCTGTAGACATCGACAACTCAGCAGAGAACAGAAAGAAACCATCTGTCGACTTCCAGAGCCCCATACCGTAAGGGAGTTGCAGGCCTTCCTGGGAATGGTAGGTTGGTGTCGCCTGTGGATATCCAACTACGGTATACTGGTGAGACCTTTATATGAGGTCCTTAAAGCAGCTGAAAAAGGGACAATTATGTAGACAAAGAATGCCAGAGCTGCATTTAAACAGCTGAAACATTCCTTGATGTCAGCCCCAGCTCGGGGGCTGCCGGACTTGACTAAACCTTTTGAACTCTTTACACATGAGCGACTGAATGTTGCTCTGGGGGTACTGGCACAGCACCTTGGAGACCAGCGAAGAGCTGTGGCCTATTTCTCAAAACAACTAGACAATGTAGCCCAGGGTTGGCCAGGAAGCTTGAAAGCTGTGGCAGCAACAGTCCGTCTGATACAGGAGGCCCGTAAATTCACCCTTGGGCAGCACATTGTCGTGTATGTACCCCATGCAGTGATAAATGTGCTGGAGCAAAAGGGGGGACACTGGCTCTCCCCTAGCAGGATGTTCAAAAACCAATCTGTGTTGTTGGAACAGGATGATGTTACTCTAAAGACAACTTCTGTGGTAAACCCTGCGATGTTTTTATCATCCACATTACTTGACAGTGTGCCTGAGCATGATTGTTTGCAGACAATAGAGGAAACTTATTCCAGCAGACCAGACCTGAAAGATGTTCCTTTGAAAGATCCAGACTGGGAATTGTACACTGATGGGAGCAGCTTCATGAGAAACGGTAGGAGGATGACTGGTTACGCCGTAACCACCTCAGATAAAATCATTGAGGCAAAAGCCTTGCCTCCAGATGTATCATCACAGAAAGCTGAACTCATTGCACTAACGAGAGCTCTAGAACTGAGTGAAGAGAAGAAAGTGAACATATGGACTGATTCCAAATATGCCTTCAGTGTTGTTCATGCCCATGGAGCTATTTGGAAGGAACATAGCCTGCTGACTGCTCAAGGTAATGAAGTTAAGCATGCTAAACAAATTCTTGCACTTTTACAGAGCATTTGGAAGCCTACAGAAGTGGCTATCATGCATTGCAAGGGTCATCAAAAAGGGAAAACAGCCCCCGAACTGGGAAATCGTTTTGCTGACGAAACTGCCAGGGGGATTGCAGAAAAAGGCATTTTTGCAGTGGTACCACAGAAGGAGATAGATTTGTCATCATTTACCCCAAAATATGATCAGAGGGATCACAAATCAATTGAGTTCCTTAAGTCTGAAATCAAAGAAGGTGGGTGGGCTGTTACCCCAGTAGGACAAGTCATAGTTCCACCCCTGATCCTTCTGGAAATAGCCCAACGAGAGCATGAAAGTACCCATTGGGGAACAGAAAATCTTTTAAACATTTGAAGAAAGTAGTAATAGGGCGAAGAATGACTGATACTGTACAATCTGTAACAAGCAAGTGTGAAACCTGCTGTAAAAACAACCCTGACAGAAGCAAGAGAGTTGTGTTAAGAGTGACAAAGACAGGAGATCTCCCAGGAGATTATTGGCAAATAGATTTTGCTGAGGGATGCAGGTATATACTGGTACTGGTTGACACCTTCAGTGGATGGCCTGAGGCTTTCCCCTGTCGCACCAACACAGCAAAAGAAGTAGTGAAAGCTTTGCTCGACCATATAATACCAAGATTTGGGGTTCCTTTGGGAATGTCATCAGATAGGGGACCACATTTTGTTGCAACAGTGGTTGGGGAAGTTAGCAGGATTTTAGGACTTACCTGGGACCTGCACACACCATACAGGCCCCAGGCAAGTGGCAAAGTTGAATGCATGAATGGGACCCTCAAAACCCAGAT
The DNA here is from genome assembly GCF_017639235.1 of Corvus kubaryi. Taxonomy (NCBI): domain Eukaryota; kingdom Metazoa; phylum Chordata; class Aves; order Passeriformes; family Corvidae; genus Corvus; species Corvus kubaryi. The sequence continues at coordinate 11,313 of NW_024580840.1, forward strand.
GTGCAAGATTTGTCAAGAGACATCCATGACATGGGTTCAAGCCCTGCCTATAGCCTTGCTAAGAGTCCGCATACAGCCAAGGCGAAGGGACAACATCAGTCCCTATGAAATATTATATGGCAGGCCATACCAGGTTCCACATATCCCAGGGGAAATTCATATGAGAGGTAAAAATGATTTGCAAAAATATTTAATGGCTCTGAGTTCCACTTTGCAGAAGCTCCAGGGATTCGTTGTGTTATCCAAACCAATAGGATTGGACACAGCTGCTCATCCGTTCCAGCCTGGAGACTGGGTCTACATCAAGTGGTGGGACAGTGACCCCTTGCAAGCCAAGTGGAAGGGACCATTCCAAGTTTTGCTGACCACTTTTACTGTGGTCAAGGTTGCTGGCAAAGGACCGTGGATTCACTACTCCAGGGTGAAGAAAGCTTCTGCTCCCGAAATCACCAAGAAGACAGAGACTGATACAAATCAGAAAGATGCAGTTTAAACTGTTTTTTACATGTTTGCTGTTTGCCCAACTGGTAACCATGATTCAGGGTTCACCCCATGATTTACATAAGACTGTGGTCCAAAACGTGTCCAAAATTCTTAATAAAAGCGATTGCTAAATCTGTACTCAGTTACCGCCCCTAGATGGGAAGTGTCACTGGCCATTGATTAGCATTTTAATAGAAGAATTAAGAAAGACTTGGATGAAATTTGGAAGAGAACTCAAATTCTACATGAAGTAGCTTCTAGAAATAACACCTTAAAATTTGATCATATTTTTGATACCCTCACCTCATGGTTACCAAACTGGGCCTGGGTAAAAGAAATATTCATAATAGTTGTAATAGTAGTTATTATCTGTGTAATTTCCTGTGGAGCAGCCAGTTGTGTAAACCGGTTCTGCGGGTAAAAAATAGAGTAGAGTAAAAACTAGAAGGATAGAGGTTTGTTAGTCTCTAAAAGGGGGGAAATGATGCCATGAAGATTTTTGCCTTTTCTTTTATACCCCTGTTATACTTTTTTACAACGTCTGTATTCCTAGTGCTTTTTGCTTACATTCTTGGACTTGTTTGTCAAGCTAAGAGACTAAACATTTTAGAAGCTTTGGATCTAGGGATCAGTGTGCCCCAGACCCCAAGGTCCTCTCCAGAACACATTCTGTAAACCAAGATAGAACCATCCAGGGGAAGGTTCCTTGGGGAGGGGGGCTCACTTGAGTCTCTCATTGGGGAATCTACGATAGATATGCTAATTAGTAAAACCTAGCATGTTATACCCAATGTTGGGGGGGAGGGAAACACAGACAGAGCCAGAGATAGATTCGGCAGAGTGCATCTCGATGCATATGACCTAGACGTGTATACCTAAGGATCCTTAAAATAAATACCAAGCTAAAATCCATTTTCCACTTCTAACCATGTGTGCCTCTTGATTTTCAGACCAGGAAAAGGCATCAGCACATCTCTCAGTCTGAACTGCAGCTGGAGATGCTTCACTTCCGCCAAGGACTCTGCCACCTGGAGAGAAGGATGCGCTCGATGGAGTTGAGAAAGAAAGTGCCTATCACTAGCTTGTTTCCTCTAGTTCCTAGACAGCAAAGGGGCTACGAAAGCCACCAGTGGCTTTTTGTTCTAGGACTTTTTCTTGACAAGCAGCTGCTGGATGTTTGGAAGGGGGTTTGGCATATGCAAAAATGAGAGGATAAGATGGTACACTGAGCTTGAGAGAAGAAGCATATCTTCAGGGATTTGGATGCATTTCAGAGGGTGTGAGTTCCATGCTGAGCAGCTGATGGCACAGAAAAGGTTCTAAAGAAAGAGGCCATGCTGGAACTGCCTTTTCTTTTGCAGCCTAGAAACTGCACAGCCAACAGCAAAAACGATTCCTCCTCCCTCCCTGCTACATGCAGGATCACATTCCTTTATGTCTCCAAGAGGCAGGGTGCACAGCCGAGCTCTTCCACCGACTGCTCGCACACGACTGGGGCCGTGCCAGCCAAGCGCTTGGCTTTTTCCTGGGCACTGTCAGCGCTCATGGAAACAAGCACACGATAGCGCTGCCCACTTGCAGAAGAAGGAATCACTGCGAGCCCAGCTCGAAAGCAGCCCAAGGGCAGAGGCAACTTGGAAACTTCCCTGCTCTCAAATCAACGGTGTCAGGACAAAAAGATTTCCCTCATCTTCCCCTTGCAAG
>NW_024580841.1:0-6824 GCF_017639235.1 Corvus kubaryi
TGTGCGCATCCTACAGGCTGCAGGGAAAGCGGGGCTGCCACTCGCTTCCCTTCCGAATTCATATTCGACGGGCAAGATGGAACTCCAAAGACAGCTCCTTGTGCTGCTACTTAGAGCAGCACCAACCTTCCGTGGAAACTGCTGCGTTGGCCTGGAGGCTCTGAGATTCAGAGTACACAACCGTAGATGCAGTAGAGAAGGGACGTTCCGAGTTCCCCTATGTGGCTTAGGTGTGTTAAGGCGAAGGTGCAGCACAGCACTGGCTTTTTCTTCTAGATCCTTTTCTATTGAGAGCAGCTTCTGGACGCTTGCAAACGGGCTTCGAGAATGAACAATGTGTTGGCATGTCTGTGTCAGAAAGAAGCTACACAGCCGCAGGCTTCTGTGGACAATTTTAGTGCTGCTATAAAAAATAGGGTTCTTCTGGGATGTCCTCTATCCTGACACTGCCATCTCTGTGAGGTCGTGGTGCTTGAACTCGGCAACACTTAAGGCGCGTTAAAGCGATTGCACTGCGAATACCGAGTTTCCCAGGAAAGAGGGAATGCCAACAAATGCTTTTTTTCCTGCCACATCTCTCAGACCGAAGTGCTGCTGGAAGCTCTGCTCTGTAACGATGGACCCTGCCACTTTGAGAGAATGTGATCCTGCTCTAGATATAGTTGAGAAGGTCAGTGTGGCTCACTCGTGTATTTTGTCTAGTTTTCTCACGTCAGAGCGACTATGAATGCCAGCACTTGCTTCTTGTTCTAGGACTTTTTCTTTGCGTGCAGCGACTAGATGTTTTGAAGGGGGTTTGGGTTTTGCGTGAGTGAGAGGGCAAGATGGCAGAGCTGGGGGGAAAGTGCATACCTGCAGGGAGTTTGAGGCAAAGTAGTGGGTGGGTGTTACATGTTAAGCAGCTGATGGCACAGAAAAAGTTCTAAACAAAGAGGCTGTGCTGAAATTGCGTTTTCTTTTGCAGCCGATAAACTCCACAGCCAACGGTGAAAAGATTCCTCTTCGTTCGCCGCTAGATGCAGGATGACGTTCGGTCAGTCTCCAAGAGCAAGGATCCAGAGAGGAGCCCTTCCACGAACTGCTCTCGCACGAATGGGGCCGGGCCAGAGAAGCGCTTGGCTTCTTCCTGGGCGCTGTCAGCGGCTCATCACAACAACCACACGATGGCGATGTCGACTTGCAAAAGAAGGAAATGCACCTCGCCCAGCTCGGAGCCACCCCAAGGGCGCAGCCAAGTCGGAAACGGCCCTGCTCTCAAATCACCGGTGTCAGGATAAAATAATTTCCCTAATCTTCCCCCTCCCAATGCAAACTTCTCTTGGCACCACACTCAAAGAGCAACACAAACTCCTTTGCCCTAACAAATCTTTTCACTCTTGTGCAGTCCAGCTACCGACTTGAAAACATCGGGCAAAGACAGAGCTCACAAAAGTGCCAACTGAGAAAGCTCTTGCTGCCTGCAACTTCAACTGCACCCCTCCAACTAGCAGCACACACCCTGCTATGGCATGTATTGATTGCAATTTCCTGCCCAATTGCTTAACATAATCAATCAAGTAGTTCTGCCCCACCAGAGCCACGCTATCATTGTGAACCACGTTTGTCCCGTAAGGTCTCCCATACAGAATTTCAAAGGGACTTAATTTCTCTTTGAGTCATGGTTTCACTGTAATTCTCAGCAAAGCCATGGATAAAGCCTGATACCAGTATAAGTTAGTTTCTTGACAAATTTTGGCCAATTGTTGCTTTATTGATTCATTTTTTCTACTTGCCCACTTGCCTGAGGTCTGTATGGTGTATGTAGCTGCCATTGTATTCCTAATAGATGACTCACCCCCTGCACTACCTGGGCTACAAAGTGTGATCCCCTATCAGATTTAATTCCCCTGGGTATCCCAAATCGTGGAATAATTTCCTGTACTACAGCTTTAACAACTTCTCTAGCCTTATTTGTTCTACAAGGCAAAGCTTCTGGCCAGCCTGAAAAAGTGTCTGTGAGGACTAAAAGGTACCTGTATCCCCCTTTTCCAGGTAATTCTGAAAAGTCAATTTGCCGCACATCCCCTGGTAAAGCTCCTTTAGGGATAGTCCCTGTGTTTAGCCTAACCGTGATATTAGGGCTGGTTTTGAGACAAATTTCACAAGTGGAAGATACGTCCTCGATTGTTTCCTTTAATTCTGATGTTATCACTTTGTCCTTTAAATGGTTATGTAAAGCATCAACCCCCCCAGTGAGTTTCAGAATGTTGGCTTTGGATAAATAATTTTAACAGTTTTCTGGGGATGACTATAAGATCCTTTATCCTAGCCCACCCATCTCATCCTATTTGTTCTTGTATCCAATTTAAATCATCAGTGTCCTATGGTGGGGGTTTTTCACCCATAAGGATGTTAGACGGGACTAAAGCTAGGGCTTGAACCTGAACCCCACTAGCCGCTGCCTTTGCTGTTTTGTCTGCCATAGCATTTCCTGGTTCAGGGATGCTGCTACCCTGGGAGTGTCCTTTACAATACATTACAGCTGCCTTTCAGGGTTTAAAGATTGCTTCCAGCACCTGTCAGTGTTGGGGTGACCCAGCCCACTGCTGGGCTGGGGCAGGGGAATATCAATCAATTCAGGGCTCTCCTGTAGGTAGAATCCCCCACCCAGGACAGTGACAATGAGGGAGGGTCGATGGGCGGCACAGAGACCTAAGCCACGTCCCCCTGGGCTGCGCCCGGGTCCAATCAGCCTCCCCCTGTTCGGGAAAATTCTGTCTTACTCGGTTGATCATGGATTCTTTGTTGTATCTCCCGCCTCCCGGTTTCCCCCATTGGTTCTTGTTGAATTGTATCCTCCCCCTGGCTCGTAACTCACTGGTTGTTTTCCCCTTTCCCCGCGGTTTTCAAACTCCCTATAAAACTGAGGGCAAAAGCCTCCCGGCGCCATTATCATTATTGCCATGTTCTGGTTGCTAAACTTCTGACAATAAACCTGTTGGAAGCCAGACCAGAAGCCCCTCTCTTTTCCTGTGCCTCTGGAGTAACGCGAGCCCAGACCATCGGGTCCCTGGAAGTGCCTCCTCCTTGGAGGAACCAGCAGGCACACGCAGCCAGTGCTTTTCTGCTAAGCCGGCCCAGAAAGACGTCACAGAAATAACGCTGCATCTCCTCTGACTGAGGACATTTCAGAGCTCGTGGAAACGAGCCAGGGACAGCGTTATGTAAGATTTCAATAGCATGCTTAATTTCTTTCTTCTGTGATGTTAATAAACCCCTTTCTTTCCAATCAGCCCTGTGAGCGGGTTGTGGTTTAGCATAGCTTGGTTTTTAGTTAAGAACTCCACCAGCCACGGAAGTGATTTTTTACAAGGGGCTGCAGACAGCTTCCTCTACACCCGACAGAACCAATCAACTGGCTAGTTTGAATATTGAGGACTCTGTTAAGCCACTTAAGAAGCTTGACACGCCTCTGTGATCCACACTGAAGACTGAACAAGCGCCCAGGAAAACTCTCTTGCTTCTGGCTTTTGGACAGGTAACTGGGGTGCCCGCGCAGCCCAGCGGGGCCAGGCCGAGCCCTGCTCGGCGCGGCCCGGCCGGGTCGGGCACGGTGCAGCGGCGTGGCTAAGATCCCAGCTGCTTCTGCTTTGCTGGGCACCAGGCGCAGCCCCCCCCCCCCCCAGAGTGCGGCCGCTGAAATGAAATTCTACACAGCGAGAGCTCCGGCCACTGCCCAGCAGAGATCACGTGACCAACAGCAAGAGGCAAACTCCTGATGCAAGGCCCGGGTGAGATTAACTCTTTTAATGCTGTAAAATTCTCCAGAACAGATGAAACCTCCCGACATCAATCCTCTCCCGAGTCAGAGGAAAAGGGAAGGTGAAGGCACGTAAAGAAAACACCATAGAGACACCACAGGCAGTGAAGAAGGAAGAGCTGAAGCTCAGAGACAGGAGGAAGAGGAGATGCTTCAAACCTAGAAGCTGAAATTCTTTTGTAAAGCTATAGTGATGAACTATGATACATCAGAGTAGCCTTTGTAATTTCATGAAAGGCATAGGGGGGTGGAGCGTTCAAACTGCAACCATGAGCAAAGGTACCTGTGCTGAAATAAGCAAATGTTGAAGTAGCTGTGATCTAAGGAGAAGCTTCAACAGAGAGAGAGATTAGTGATGACAACCCTTGCTCCCAGGGAAGAAGAGGACCTCTGTTTACACGGATGAGGATGATCCCAGAGATAGATGAAGAGTACCTTTGCTTCTGAACAGCTCATCCTTAAAATGGTACCCCATCAGCTAAAGATTGAACCGTTGAAAACAGTTGTGGGGAAAGCTGTAAGTCGAGGGAAGGGACTTTCACAGGTGAGCAGAGAACCATGCCGGACGGCTACCTTGCTGTGACATTGAAGCCACGAGAGAACTGTTTCTTGTGGAGATGTCTCCATAGCATGAGCAAGAGAGACTCCTCTCCCTAAGTGAACTGAAGAAAGACTAGTACAGGGTTGGTAAACTGACTGGAAAAATCCCAAGTTTTGTCTCTACGTTGTCAGTGGGAGAAGAGAGGAGAGGTGGGGGGAGGAGAAGTGTTCTGAAAGTTTATTCTGACTCTTTATTTTTTCTTTTAGTTCTGTTAATAAACTTCTTTATATTCTTTGAAGTCCTGTGCCTGCTTTGCTTCCTCCTAATTCTTATCTCACAGAAAGAAAATAAATAAGTAATGGATTTCGAACTAAACCACTACACTTAATTGGTGTTTCTGCCTGGTTTACGAACAGAACCCGCTACACACCCCAAAAGCATGCCTCGAATCAGTCCAAATGTTGATAGGTTTACCCTTGGCTAATATGGAAGCTCGGGTCAGGGCTATTTATTTCAGCTTTTTGAGCAGATGTCCCCACAGGTAACGGGTTGGCTTCGATGACGGCATCTGTGGTTGTAATTGCATACCCAGCGAGCCCCTTACCATCCTTGACGTAACTGCTCCCATCAGCGAACCAGTTTTATGCGTTTTCTAGCGGAGAGTCCTTTAGGTCTGGGTGGCTAGAGTAAACTGCCTCCATGGTTTCAATGCAGTCATGCTGTACAGGCTCCTCAGTAGCTTTGCCTTGGAGGTAAGCTGCTGGATTTAAAATGTTAGTTACTTGAATACTCACGTCCTCCAATTCTGCTAGAACAGCCTGGTATTTGAGAAAGCGGGATGGGGTTAACCAGTGATATCCTTTCTGTGTCAGCACTGCCGACACTGTATGAGAGACAAAAACAGTTGTCTGCTGGCCCATTGGGAAACTGCGAGCTTCCTCTACGTTCAGGATGACAGCTGCCACTGCACGCAGGCAGGCAGGCCGGCAGGCCATCCTTGGCTGACCACATCCAGCTGCTTGGAGAAATAAGCCACTGGCCTTTTGTATGGTCCCAGCTTCTGTGCTAAAAGTCCCAGCGCCAGTCCTTGCCTCTAATGTGAAAACAACAGAAAAGGTTTAGTAACATCTGGTATGCCCAATGCCGGGGCTCGCATTAACTCACGGTTCAGAGTTACAAATGCATTATTAGTCACTGGTGTCCAGCATAGGTGAGTACCCTGGTCTCTTTTAGGAGTTGTTATAAAGGTTTCACTGTTGGGAAGGATGAAAGTTTGGTAAGAAAGTTTCACAGATATGTAGGCTTGGCAGAAAGATCTCTGAACGTAGAAACTGAGGATGAGACAGAAATGAAAGCAAGTTTTGATATAGAGTAAAAGATGTTTTGCTGAAACACTGACCACTGAATAACTGAGAAGGCAAAGGTGGGAGATGAGTTGGAAGGAGATTTTTATGATTAGGACAAAGGTATGTGACTACAAACAAAGACATGTTTTTCACCAATAAGTCTCAAGAAGAGCATAAGTAAATAGAAAACATGTTTTTACCAAAAAGAGAGCTATCGCAGGCAAACAAGAAATGTTGATGTAGCACGAAGAAGAGAGGTCTGAGAATTTTCCATTGTAAGCTTAAATTGTAACTTACTTACTGTCACGATCCGCTAATACGAGCAGGGGGTGGTGATTGTTTTATAGATCTCAGAGTGTAAAAGGACACAAGAGATTTCAGTTTTAATCAGAACAGTGCACCTTTATTAAGTGCTCACAACACAGTAATGCGATAGAGGAGACAAAGAGAGGGAGATAAAGAAAAACAAAGTAAAAGAGTAGAGAGGAAGAAAAAGGGGGACAATAGCTAACAACGGATGAGACGAAGTCCTCGTGGTCTTCTGCCAATAGATTCGTCTTCTTTCCGTGGGGAGATCTCGAGCTCAGTTACTTCAGAAAGTCCCTTTCTAGTCCTTTTCAGAAGCGAGGGGCAACTGGCCAAGAGGTGGGGGAAATCTACAGCCGTTGTTATGGGACCCGTTGCTTTAGGAAAACAGGTACAGGACAGGTGCACAGGACAGGTCATTCCTTTCTACTTCAGCGCAGTCCTTTCCGCCTGGGCAGCAAGAACGGCGCAGTCCATTGGTACCTGCACTAATTTTCCTCAGGAATGTGTACCAGTTCCCAGCGGGCACACCTGCAGCCAACACTTGGCAGACATCCCACCTCAGCCAGGCCAGGACTCCTGTGCTCAGTCTTTGTCCTCAGCGATGATCGTGAGGCAGATGAGGGATCTTCGGACTGTCTCTTACACCACCCCGTGACTCACGACTGTCGTCAAGCGAGCTCCATCAGCACGATTTTGTAGTGTCATTGCGAAGTCTTCAGGACTCATCAATGTTGGTAGCAGATCCCGAAAAAGGGTAGAGAACATAAGAAAGGAAGAAAAAGAAGGAAAGGAAAGGAAAGGAAAGGAAAGGAAAGGAAAGGAAAGGAAA
>NW_024580841.1:6834-15370 GCF_017639235.1 Corvus kubaryi
GGAAAGGAAAGGAAAGGAAAGGAAAGGAAAGGAAAGGAAAGGAAAGGGAAAAGGAGAAGAGAAAAGAAGGAATAAGTAATTTTTTAATTAGAACACACATGTAATAAAATTTTTTAATCAAAATACACCTCTAATTTCTTATCACCTCTTAATACTTGTGTAGTTTGTCTCGTGTCAATAACTTTAGGTGTGTCCACAGTGGATGGGATATTGACCAAATTGTGGACATCTATTATAGATGTCAATTGTGTTAACCGTTCCATCATTCTCCAATTCATGATGTATAAGATTGCTGATAAAACAAAACCAATCAAAACTAAAATCAAGAGAACAATGATGGGATGACACAATTTGTTCGGGACACCTGTAGCAGTAGATGACCACCCAAAAAGAGTATCCCACCACCCGTGTTCAGCATCTTTCTTTACTCTTTCTAGAACACGATGTATTTCTTTCACATTGTGATGAACAGCTACCAAGGTTTTCTGTCCGTTTTTCTTGATCTTTTCCAAAATTTTGATTAAATCTTGGTGAAGCAACAATTGCTTTACCAAAGTAAGGTTCATCCCAATGGGGGTAGGCAATAATTGGTGGATCAGTGTGTAATTGGACTGTAAGAGGTGATAAGAAGTAAGTGGGGCTAAATAGGAAAAATCACATCCTATGATTTTAGTAAAGCTACAAACACAAAAATTTGAATTATTTTTAGTATCTACTACTAAGTTTTCTATAAATACCTTATCACAAGCAGTTCTTAAGCATGCACATCCATTACCTACATACACAAGCACTGTTTCAGGCATCTTGTTAGGATGAATTTCAAAAGGACAGATATTTTGTTCTGTGTCTAAACAAATGTCTTGAGCTCTAATTGCATTACTTTCACAGATGAACCCTTGTTGTTCCTGGACAATACAAGTTTCCAAATTAACAGTTTGCCACTTCTCACCAATTTGACGGGCCCATTCTCTATGCTCAAAAGGATAGAGAATAGCTCCATCATGGTTTTCCCATCCAGTTTTAGAAAATTCTCAGCAATTGCAATGGTGGAAGCTTTTTCATAGAGAGATCCTTCTACTTTTCTGCATCCTACCTTAATTTTTTCACCAGTTGTTCAATTTAGGATTCTAGTCCAATCCTTCAAGTCCCATCCCCATTCACTCGGACGGTATACCTCAGAGTCGTGCAGTACTACAGTCGCTAGGCTTGGGCAACAATCTCTGGGATAGGATCCTAGAGCACTAGTGTACCTAATGGTAGCTTCAGACCACGGCCACTCAGCTGGTTTTTGGCCCTGGTGTTGTGGTAGGATGCAGAAAAGTATTACTAGTTTTATCATGGTTTACGTGGTCTTCATGTCCCTCGGAGTTCTTCTGTGAAAAGTAAACACAACAGAGTCTGCCACCAAAAGGCAGAAAATTAGAATGATGGAATTATGCAGCGTGTATGTATCCGATGCTCTCTCCCTAGGGCATCGGAGGCTACCCATGCATATTTATTCAGAGGGGTTTTTAGCACTAGTGGTACTCCTCCTCCAGTAGGGAGGTCTACCAAAACAGGTTGTCCAAGGTAGTGTGCAGGATTCTTAGGATCATTTGGTCCCTGTAGTGAGGGAATTATGCTTGGAGCTGTTGGGCAAAAGGCAGTGATTTTGGGACACCCGTTTACCCCCCATCTATCATTCACACCTTTCACAGCTTCCCATAGCCGAACATCCCAACTTCCCTCCTGTGGTTTCAAAAGTCGTTTCAAGAGACCATTGGTCCTTTCTACAATGCCGTTAACTTGAGGGTAGTAAGGGGTGTGAGAAGTCCATTTAATCCCTTCACTTTTTGCCCAATCCTGTACAAGTTTGGCAGTGAAGTGAGACCCATTATCAGATTGAATTTCTTGTGGTTTTGGGAAAGTTCCAAACCATCCCTGCAATGCTTTAACAGTATTATCTCCTGTAGCTCTTTTAAAGGCATCGGCCTGGACTAACCCAGATATTATCTCCACTCCTACCAGCACAAAGTGTTTACCTCCTGACTTTTTAAAGGGGCCAATATAATCTACCTGCCATGCATCCCATAAGCCTTTACCCTTTCTTAAATGCAGAGGATCATCTTCCAAAGGGCGTCTTTCTAGCCATCTGCAGCATTGTTCACAGGCTGATATGCATGCTTTACACATTTCTCTAGTAACGGGCCAACCACGAGCAAGGGCTTCTTTGTACAAATCTTTTGCACCTGTGTGCTGTCTTTTTACATGCAACCATTCTAATAAGTGCTCCCAGTCCTCTGTAATCTGATCTTTTTTCACAGGACTTAGTCTTGCTAATTCATCAACTTTTTATTGTTCCACTCTCCTGCTGGATTTCCATCTGTCTGGTGAGAGGCTACCCACTGCACGGCAAAATTCCCTTGACTTGCAATACTTAGAATTTCTTGCCACTTTTCCTTTTGCCATACTGGGATTCTGTTAACTTCCCAATCATTTTGCTGCCAAAAAGGAAGCCACTCAGTACATCCCTTAAACACAGCATAGGAATCGGTGTAGATACAGACAAGAGAAGTATTCTGTGACTCACACTGGAAAACACTCCAAACAGCTATCAGCTCGCCAGCTTGGGCGCTGCCTTCCCCCTCTGTGATAATTCGTTCACCTGAGGAAGTGTGGAGGGCTACAGCCTTATATTTCCACACCTTTCCTTCTCACTTGGCAGAAGCATCTGTAAACCAAGAATTTGCTGACTGTTTGGGGGAAAAAGGAGGGGCTACTTCAATGACCGAGGCGGGTTTGTCTTGGCTGCTACCCAAGTTTTCGGTTTCTTGCATTGCCAGATTTTTTACAGCTCCTTCAGTTATTGAGAAGACGCTACAATAATGTTCAATCTGAGCATACCACTTCCTTACTGAGGCCCTCTGGGCCACCCCGTCAGGTGGGGGGCTCCCAGTAGAGACTGCCTTAATAACTTTGAAAGGGCCTCTCAAAACAATTGGTTGTTGTCGTGCAATCTTCTTCACTTCTATGAGAGCTAAGCTAACCACAAACAATCCTTTCTCCCAGGTAGTGTACCTTTTTTCAGCATCTTTGAAGCCACGGGAGTAAAAACCAACAGGCCTCGTCGGATCCTCAGGGCCCCGCTGCCATATGTGTACTGACAACCCTGAGGAGGCAAATCCCCATTCCACCTGAAAAGGATCTGTAGGGTGAATAGGGCCCAGGGCTTGGTGAGCTGTTGCTTCAAAAATCAACAATTGCAGTGCTTCTTCTTGAGAAGCAGTCCATTCCCATTTTATCCCTTTTCTCAGCAAGTTATAAAGAGGTCTGGCAATTATGGAAAAATCTGGGATGTGTTTTCTCCAGAACACTAATAATCCTAAAGCATGTTGGCAATCTTTTTCGGATTCAGGCATTTTAATCTGATCTAAAGAGGTTAGGGTATCAGGTGGGATACATGTCATACCTCCTTTCCACCAAATTCCCAAAAATTTCACTTCATGTGAAAGGTTTTGGTTTTTTTCTGAGGGAATTTGCAAATCAAGGCTTTCTAAGTGAGAGATTATTTTCTGCTGGGTATCTCTCACTTCTTCTATTTCATCTCCTCCCACAAGGATATCATCAATGTATTGATAAACAGCCACATTGTCAGCTTTGGGTATTTTTTCTAACTCTTGGAAAAGATTTTGAACCGCATATCACCACTAAACAAATACCATACCCTGCTATTGAATTGGCTAAGTTAAAAAAGGAGTACGGGTGGCTCCCCCACGAATCTGAGACACAATATGTTTTCCGAGTGTCTCTCACTGGAAGAGACCAAATTCTATTAACTGAACAGGAGGCCAGTGGATACTGGGGACGCTAAAGCGTGATGAACCAGGGTAGGGGAATGTTTGTACTCTTGGGGAAGCCTAGTGAAAGTGTATTGCTGTCCTTCCCATGTGAAAGCAAAACGGTCCATATCTTCTGGCTGTAAAGGTATCATAAAAAGCATGTCTTTGACATCTATAGTTGCCATGATTGAATGAGCCTTTTCTTGAATCAGTGTGATTAATTCTGCTAGATTTGGGACTGCTGCTGTAGGAGGGTCTGTGTTGGCATTTAGCCTGCGAAAATCTATTGTCAGCCTCCACTTCCCATTAGGCTTTCATACTGGCCACACCAGAGAATTGAGAGGAGAATGAATATTAGCTATTACTCCTTGTTCTCTCAGCTCCTGTATCACTGGTTTGATACCCTCTTTGGCACCCAGGGGGAGGGGGTATTGTTTCACGTTAGTTACTTTGTTGAATGGTAGAGAGGGTGCGGCCTGGAGCAGTCTGATGTTAAAACGTGGCGTGCCAAAAGACCACAGAAGACCCTCCGAGTCCTCCCACTGCCTCCCAACGAGGGCATTCATCCCTAATAAATTGGTTGGAATACCTCCAATCACCATATTAATAGAGTTGATTTTCCTCTGCAGGCAAAATGAGCTTGACTAAGGCCACATTCATAGATTCTGTCATTCCCAAGGCATTTAAAACACAATATCGGTTCTTTGTTGGAACAATTCCACACCTCTGGGCATCTTTCTTTGCCAGCGCAGAAAACCAGTGCCCCAGTGTCAATCAGAAAAGTTACAGGTGCCCGTTTAGGGCCTGTAATACCTGTGATCATTACATCTCCTGGTTTTAGTGAGCATTCTCAGGTATACCCATGCTCCGTCTCTTCTCCCACTGACAAGAGATGGAGGGTCTAGTTTCCCTGGTTTTGAGGGAGAGGTTGCTTTGGCTCACTGCATGGACTTTGAGGGAGAGGTTGTTTTGACTCACTGCCCAGATTCTGGGGGGGTGGGGGGGGGAGGGTGCACTGGGTTGAATTGATGGATTCAATGGGTTTCCGCCAGTGCCAGTTAGACACTACCTTACTCAATTTATCAAGGGGTAAGCCATCTATCACATCCCTGGGGACCCCCTTTTTGATACCTAATAGCCACCAATGCTGACGGTTAGAAATCTGTTTTACATTCTCTGGCTTTTTGCTATGAGGAGCCTTAATGTAACCTGACACCTTTTGTTTTTTCTGATTTTTCCTCTGGGATTTTTATAGGTCCATATTTTCTACTGTAATTAATCAGATCTTCTGCAACCTCACTCCATGTCCAAACTTTGCGATCACCGGCAGGTGAATTCGATTGTGAACCTGGCGGCTGAGAGGAGGTTGAATATGGAGTAAACCCAGGATCAGTAGATCCAGTTTGGTCGCTCGGGTTTCCAAGGAGTCTATCCAGCCTTTCTACAGGACCTACAGCTGCTATGGTTTTTTGAAGGACAATTGCTGTAGGTTTGAGTGATTCTGGAAGGCCTCGAATTAAAGGGGTCATCAGTTCAGGTTTAACAAGTAATTGCATCGGGGATTCATATCCAGGAGTCAATTTCCTTTCATGGATCATTTGCAGACAGGCGGCTTTGTGGATGCTTTCTAGAAGTTGATCGGGGGTACCAACTTGTAGTGGTTTGGTCCAAAATACTCATTACTGCTTATCTGCTGTGAGATAAGAATTAGGAGAAATGCAAAGCAGGCACCAACCTTGAAAGAATATAAAGAAGTTTATTAACAGACCTAAAAGAGGGGAAAAAAATTATGCCATACCTTCAGAACTCTCCTCCTCCCCCCACCTTCCTCCCTTCTCCCACTGACAATACAAAAAGACAACCCTTGAGATGTTCAGTCTGTTTACCACTTCCATAATAACCTTGTTCAGTCCATTTAGAAAGAGAAGTCTCTTCTTGCTCGTGCTATGAAAACATTATCACAACGAGACAGCCGCCCACTTCCAAATACTGTTCAGCCCATTTAGGAAGAGGAGTCTCTCTGCTCGCATGTGAATCCCTTCCCCCGACTTGCAGCTTTTCCCGCAACTGCTTTCCAGGGTCCACTCTTGAAATTTCTGGGGTACAATTTTAAGGTCGAGCCGTTCGGAAACAAAAACAGAGGCCCTTCTCCTTCCCTGGGAGCAAAGGGTCTTCCTCATCTTCATCTTTAGGACTACCTCTGGGAGCATCTCTAGGAACTGAGGTTTCTCCTTTCCCATTTGGAGCCAAAGTCCTCATCGCTTCCATCTCTCCCTGTCCAAACTTCTCATGAAATTACAGCTGCGGCAGCATCTGCCTATCTCAGCACAGGTGCTTTTGCTTACGAGTTGAACACTCCACCCCCCATATCTTCATGAAATTACAACGGGATACTCTGACATATCATAGCTTCACAACAGACTTTCAGCTTTAAGCATCTCCTCTTTCTCCTCCCTCAGGTTTTCAGCTCTTCACAGCAAGAAAAGGGTTAATCTCACCTCAGCCTTGCAGCTGTGTGGCTTATCGCTGTTGGTCAACTGACCTCTGCCAGACAGCGGTGCAGCTTTTTGCTCAAATCTTGGCCGCAGTGGAGGGGGAGGGGGGGCGTTCCGAGCCGCTCTGGCTGCCCACAGTCCTGCTGGGGGGGGGTCATCCTGGAGCTGTGGACCGGCCCGGCCTGGCCCGAGCGGGGCCTGGGCCAGGCCCACTGGGCCCCGCTCGGGCCCCGCAGCCACCTGTCCCAGCGCCGGAAACGGGAGAGAGAGCTTGAGGGGGAGCTTGTCTATTCTTAAGTGTGTATCACAGAGGCGGTCACAACTTTAAGTGGCTTAAAGAATTGTCCATATTCAAACTGGCCAGCTGATAGGTTCTATCAGGTCCCAGAGGAAGCTGTAAGCACCCCTTAGCAAGGACATCCCTTCCGGGACTATGCTCTCTAACCTATGACACAACTATAGCTAAAGGGTCTCCCCTTTCTAAAGGATTGAGTTCCCCGGCCCAGAAAGCTGTGCGCTGAGTCAGGGACCATGTGTTACGTTTGTCTCCCGTTGTTAAGAAAACTCCATGTCCCCAGTATCCACTGGCCTCCTGTTCAGTTAATAGAATTTGGTCTCTTCCAGTGAGAGACACTCGGAAAACATATTGTGTCTCAGATTCGTGGGGGAGCCACCCGTACTCCTTTTTTAACTTAGCCAACTCAATAGCAGGGTATGGTATTTGTTTAGTGGTGATATGCGGTTCAAAATCTTCATCATTGATATAATTATATTCTGTTTTAATCAGAGGTCTCATACCAGGGCAGCAGTTTTCCCCACAATTTTTCACTAGCATTAGTTCTTTCTGGGGGTATATTTGGTTAATGTGAGGAGTTTCCTTTTCCTCTGTCTCTTTTGGTGAGTCAGCATTCTTTGAATTCTTAAAATATTCCTCTTTTAAAGCAGCCCGCAGCACATGATTTTCAGTCCTTTCTTCATCTAATTGTTTCTGTAAAATCTCCACTAGGTTTTGAAGGGAATCTATGATTGCTTTCTCTTCAATACATCGCTTAAAGCGGTGATCTATAGCTGCCGTAATGCATGCTCCTAGAACAGAGCAGATTATGGTTTTATTTCGGCCAAATTTAAATTTTGTCTCATGTTGTAAAGAACATACTCTATCAGTCACATTCTCCAAATTAAACCAGGTATTTTGAGCCCATTCTTCCCCTCCTGGAGAGGGCCGGGCATTATGTTTTGCTAGCAGAGCATAAAATGCAGCTTTATCTTTTGCACTAGGGTTTTCAGTCATTTTATGAAGGGATCAAAACCACCACAAGGAGGTAAAAGTTAATTACACACTGCGACACACACAGCTTCGCTGTGTCTCCCTTCGCTTCCCTGGGTGGGTGAAGAGACCAAATCTGCTTGGGAGGTACTCCTTAAGTTACTTATGGATGTCTCTTTGCTACACCAAGCAGTCCAAATTCACGCACACACAGCAGAAAACACAGCTCCCCCTTTTACACTAAGAGATCTTTTTGTGAAAAATCCAAAGGCAGAGCCCTCAACTGAGTATGGGGTGCTTTTCAGCTAGGCGTGTGCAGTTTGCAGGAAATTCGAGTCACCCCCCCTTGTTTTCTAGACACCGCTCACCTTTTCAGGGTGTCGGGCTAGGTGCAGCTGGAGCAAAACATCCTTCCCCTATTACAGACTACACACAACCTTGCAACCCCTTCTGTCTGTCAGAGATCCTCTCCGTGACGCCAGTTTAATGTCACGATCCGCTAATATGAGCAGGGGGTCGTGATGGTTCGTTTTATAGATCTCAGAGTGTAAAAGGACACAAGAGATTTCAGTTTTAATCAGAACAGTGCACCTTTATTAAATGCCCACAACACAGTAATGCGATAGAAAAGAGAAAGAGAGGGAGATAAACAATGTAAAAGAGTAGAGAGGAAGAAAAAGGGGGGCAATAGCTAACAATGGATGAGACGAAGTCCTCGTGGTCTTCTGCCAATAGATTCGTCTTCTTTCCATGGGGAGATCTCGAGCTCAGTTACTTCAGAAAGTCCCTTTCTAGTCCTTTTCAGAAGCGAGGGCAACTGGCCAAGAGGTGGGGGAAATCTACAGCCGTTGTTATGGGACCCGTTGCTTTAGGAAAACAGGTACAGGACAGGTGCACAGGACAGGTCATTCCTTTCCACTTCAGCACAGTCCTTTCCGCCTGGGCAGCAAGAACGG
>NW_024580842.1:0-4969 GCF_017639235.1 Corvus kubaryi
AAAGCAGGGATTTTGGGGGGTGAAAAGCAGGGATTTGGGGTGGGAAAGCAGGGATTTGGGGTGGGAAAGCAGGGATTTTGGGGTGAAAAGCAGGGATTTGGGGTGGAAAAGCAGGGATTTGGGGTGGAAGCTCTTTTCCCGTGCTGCAGCGAGCGGGGCTGTTCCCTTTGCAGCTTCAACAAGCAGAAACTTCACTCCCTGGTGACCGAGCGCTGCTACCCCGTAAGTGCCTGGAATTTTGGGGTATCCCCAGCTGGAAGGGACCCACTGGGATCATCAATTCCAACCCCTGACCCTGCCCAGGACAATCCCAACAGCCCCACCCTGTGCATCCCCGGGAGCCTTGTCCAAACCCTCCCAGGTTTGGGGTCGTGGCCGTTCCCTGGGGAGCCGCTCCAGTGCCCAAAAATCCCTCTGGATGAAGAAGTTTTCCCTAAAATCCAACCTAAGCCTCTCCTGGCACAGCTCCAGCTGTTGCCTGGGTCATGTCCCTGCTCCCCATCAGTGCCTGGATCACTTCCATGGTGTTCAAAACTCTCTACATTTGATCGTTTGCCTCATTTTTAATGGATTTTCCCCACTTTTTTTTAAGGCTCTCTAAACCTGGAGATGCCTCATTTTTTTTTTCCTTCTGGATACAGCAAAGAGCTGGGAGGGAAACCCCAAAACTAACCAACAAACCCAAAACATTTGTGGAGTTCTCTTGTCCTGTTCACATCCAAACCGAGCCGGAGCTGATTGTCACTCGCCGGAAGGACCGAATCGTTAATTACAATTATTAATTAGCAGCCGGTTTCTCCTGGCAGGACATGGTCCGTGGGAACAGGTACAAAACCATCCGCTGGAGGTTTCTGGAGTCCCTGGAGCCACCCAGGGTGGTTCACGTGCGCTGTGACAGCATCATGAACCGTGGCAACCTCTACGCTCAGGTGACAGTGAGGATGCACAGCCGCCAGGTGAGCCCTTCCCGGGATGGGGGCACGGACAGGGGAGCTCAGAGCCCATCCTGGGACACCTCCCACTGGCCCAGGGTGCTCCAGCCTGGCCTGGGATACTGGCAGGGATGGGAAATCCATCCCAGCTCCTCCTCGCCCTCACAGGGAGGAATTTCTTCCTGATATCCCATCTAAATTTTAGTTTGGAGTCGTTTCTCCTTGTCCTTGCCAGTAGTTCCTCTTTGTGTTTCCTGGCTGCTCCTTCAGGTCACACTTAGGTCACCCTGGAGCCTTCTCCAGGTTGGTCAATCCCAATTTTCCCAGCCTTTCCTCGTTGGATAATCCATCCCTCACCTCGGTGCCACCAACCCCAAACTGCTGCCAGCCCAGCACAGAGAATCCCAGCTTTTTGGGGGTTGGAAAGACCTTAAATCCCATCCTGGGACACCTCCCACTATCCCAGGTCGCTCCAAACCCCATCCATCCTGGTTTTTTGTGGATGTTTTGACAGATTTTGGCCGTCTACGACCGCTTTGGGCGGCTCATGTACGGCGGGGAGGAGATTCCCAAGGATGTTCTGGAATACGTCGTGTTTGAGAGGTACCTGGTGAACCCCCACGGGACGTGGAGGATGCACGGGAAGATCATCCCAGCGTGGGCCCCGCCCAAGGATCCCATCCTGAAGGTGGGAAAAGGCTGGAAAAATCCCTGGGGATCATCCTGGATAAAGCTGAGGGGAAGGTGGGGGAGGGGGGTTCATCCACGGGCAGAGCTGTTGGGAATGTCCCTGGAATTGTCCCCTGGGAGCTGGGATTGGGAGGCTGAGGGCCTGGGATGGGAGGCTGAGGATCATTTTTGGGGTGGGATTTGGAGGTGTGGGCTAATTTGGGGGATTCTTTTTTTCCCTGTGCCTGACCTGGAAAAGTGTCTCTGGCTCCTTGTGTTGCTAAAAATCGATCTTGGAGAAGAAGGAGGGGAGAATTCCAGCGTAGTTCAAGGCTTCTCATCCCATTCCCTTCTCCTGCCTCCATCTGATCCCCCTTTTTTCCCTTTCCAGAGCCCTCTGCTCCCCCTTTTTCCTGCTCTGTGACGGGGATCATCCCCACAGCTGCTCTGCCTCCTGCTGATTTTTATCCCTCGCTTTTCCAGACGGTGATGATTCCTGGCCCAGCCCTGGATCCCTCCCAGGAGCACGAAGAAGTGAAGTAGGAAGTTCTGGAATGGTGGGCAGGGACAGCAAACAGGCCAGCAGGGAGGCCTGGGAATATCTCTTGGATGTGGCTGTGCCTTCCCTGCGAGCCAAGTGGCTTCAGGAACGGGCTCCAGTCCCTCCCAGTTTATCCCTCAAGGAGCCAGAGGGGCTTGGGAGGGGGATCTGGGTGAGCTCTGGGAAGAGCTGGGCTCCGTCCCAGCAGACTCTGGGTGCTGCCAGCTTCCCCCTCGCTGTGTTTCCGTGAGGATGAGGAGCCTCAGGAGCATCCACAGGCCACCCTCTGTCCTGGAATTCCCTTGGGAGAGCCCCTGGGAGCCTGTCCCGACCTTGGGATGTTTGTCCCCTCCACGGGAGGTGTCACAGACCTGCTGGTCAGTCATTAAAATTCCACCAGCGGCAGTTTTGGCACAATCAGTGTTGGCACAATCTTTTCCCATCCTCTCTCCCTCTCTTTGCTGATTCCCAAACTCCTGGTTTTGTTTTTTTTTTTTAACAGAAACCAGGAAAACTTTAAATCGAGTCCTGTGGGAGGGGGGTGCTGCTGTTAGAGTTGCCCAGAGGAGCTGCAGCACTGCTGATAATTGGATTTAATTGCGTTTTTGGCTCTTCTCAAGGCAGTTTTTCAAGGGCTGGGTTGGTGGTGGTGGTGCTGTCACTGAGGGACTGGCACCATCCTGTGGACACGGGGACATCTGCAGCTGGCCCTGCTTTTCCAGGATGGCTGCCTTGGGAAAACACTTCTTTTTCCATGGTTGGGAATAAACCTGTGAGGCTCCTTCTCTATTCCTGCTCTGCTCAGCCAATTCCCCTCACTCACTGAGCAAAATCCTCCCTGGTCACCCCCAAAAAAACAACCAACCAAACCCCTTTTTCCTCCTTCTTGTCCTGCTTTTTAACTCAGCCACTTCCAGAGCGTGGGAGAGTTCGGGGAATTTTGATTTCTTCCTTGAGAGCGATTTTGCAGAGCAAATAAAAAAAAAAAAGAGTTGTGGCTCCTTTTGCTTTTGGGGAAGGCAGGAGCTGCTCTTTGTGCTGTGCTGGGAGAGGAGCCAGCAGTGGAATCCCTGCCATGTCCTTTGGGAAGTCAGGGGGTGTCACAATCCCTCTGTTCCTGCTGAAAAACAACAAAAATCCTCTTTCCATGGAGCCTCTGCCTCGCTCAGGAGCTGACGAGGCGCCCGGGGCCGAGTGTGGGAGCTCAGATCCCTCCGTGGTTGTGTCTGGTGGAGCTCAGGGCAGGAGGGGATGGAATTCCTTAACTGGGAGCTGGGATTGGGAGGCTGAGGGTCTGGAATGGGAGGCTGGGGAACATTTTTGGGGTGGGATTTGGAGGTGTGGGCTAATTTGGGGGATTCTTTTTTAACCTGTGCCTGATCTAGAAAAGTGTCTCTGGCTCCTTGTGTTGCTAAAAATCGATCTTGGAGAAGAAGGAGGGGAGAATTCCAGCGTAGTTCAAGGCTTCTCATCCCATTCCCTTCTCCTGCCTCCATCTGATCCCCCTTTTTTCCTTAAAATTTTTTCCTTAACTTTTTCTTTTTTCCTTAAACATTTTCCCCTAACTTTTCCTTTTTTTTCCTTAACTCGGAGGGAGGAGAGAATTGGGATTGTTCAGGCTGGAAAAGGGGATTTTTGGGGTGACCTCATTGCAGATTCCAGTCCCTGAAGGAGCTACAGGAGGCACGGAGAGAGTTTTACAAGGAATGACTGGATGAGGGGAGTGGATTCCCACTGCCAGAGGGCAGGGATATTGGGGATAATGGGAAGGAATTCCCTGTGAGGGGTGGGGAGGGGCTGGGATGGAATTCCCAGAGCAGCTGTGGCTGCCCTTGGATCCCTGGAAGTGTTGCAGGCCAGCTTGGAGCAGCCTGGGATAGGGAAAGGTATCCCTGGATGGGATTTAAGGTCCCTTCCCTCCAAACCTGGCATTCTGGGAGGTTCTCCCATTTCATCCCTTTCATTCTCTGAATGAAAAGGGATTTTTGGGTGGAGTGTGGCATTTTAGGGAGGATGGCCTTTCCCTCCAACCTCGGCCACCAAACCCCTCCACTGCTGGATTTCCTCTCCAGCCCCTTCCCTGGGGATATCCCAGCTCTTCCCCACCCCACAACGAGCCTCTCCGAGCTCGCTCCGTAGATAATTCCATTTATTTCCTGTATTTACACAAAATTACACACCCAGCACCTTCACCCCCACACCCCCAGACCCCCCAATCCAACAGCAGGGCTGGGAGCAGCTTCCAGATGCAGCCTTTCCCTCCTGGCATGGATGGAGGGATGGATGGAGCCACTGGTGCTGGGACTCCCTCACACCCCACCTCCATCCTGGGGGCTCCCCCTGGCCCCGGGGCAGGTCCGGGTGGGATCTGTGCTCTCCTCCTCCCACGGACACACCTCGGAGCTTTTCCTCGTGTCCCAGCTGGGCTTGGCGGACGCTGATGGAGCTTCCCAAGGACAAACCTGAGCCAGGCTTGTGCCAGGGCTGGAGCTGCTGCCCACCCCTGGGTGCCGGGTGCCAGGCAGGAGCCGGCACAGGGGCTTGTGCTCGGCTTCCCCGTGGGATCTGCCCCTGGATTTTTCCAGAACTGTTGGAGCCACAGCGCTGGCTCCCGGTTTTCCCATCCCTGTGGAGGAAGCTCCGTGGGCTCCCTGTGGCTGCACACCTGGCTGGGAGCTCCCCTCCTCCAACCCCATGGGCTCTGCTGCTTCCCAGGGGCAAATTTCAGATTTCCTGCTCTCCGTGCTGTCGGATTTCTTGGATGGCTCCTTCCCCACTGCAGCTTTCAGGGAGAGCTCCCCCATGTCCGGGCTCTCCCAAGGACAGA
>NW_024580842.1:4979-15244 GCF_017639235.1 Corvus kubaryi
TCAGCTTTGTCAGTGGATTGGAGATCCTGAGACTCCCAGGGACAGATTTCAGCTTTGTCACTGGATTGGAGATCCTGAGACTCCCAGGGACAGATTTCAGCCTCCAGGCTCTCAGCGCTCTGGGATTTCCCCGGAGCTGCTTTGGGCAGTGCTGAGCTCCCAGTGGGGGCTTTGGCCAGGGGCTGCTTTCCTTTTTCCAGTGCTTTGGATCCCACTTTTTCTTCCCCTTTAGAAGTGCCACGCGTGTCCAGACTGGATTTCTCTTTCCCTGACGGAGCTGCAGCCTCTTCCCAAGGGCAGATCTCTGGGTTTGGGCGCGGCTCATCCTCCACCTCCCAGGGACAGATGTTGGCCTTTCTGCTCTCCGTGGTTCCCGAGGGTTTGGGCAGATCTGGGGGTTTTCCTGCGAGCCCCACCCCAGGCTGCTCCACACCTTCTCCGGATTTGGGGGATCCCCGCCCCTCCTGCTCCGTGTCCCAGGGGCAGATTTCTGCTCGGACACTCCTTCCCTGGTCCCGGCTCTCCCCTGGGCACACCTCAGCCCTCCTGCCCTCCGCCTGCTCCGGTGCTTCTTTCGGCGGCTCTGGTGGTTTTTCCATGCCCGGAGAGCGCTGAGAATCCCCCTCACTGCCGCCCTTCCCAGGGCAGATTCCTGGTTTGGAGCTGGAATCTCCCCGCGTTCCCCCAGGACGGAGCTCTCCCTGCCCGCCCGCCGCGCTCCCGGCCCCGCTCCAGCTCCTTCCAGGGCCCCCCTCGGGCTCGGGCTGGCTGCTCCCCTTTTCCAGCTCCTTGTCCGGGCTCTCTGGGATCCCGCCGTCCTCCCGGGGAGCGATCGCCTCCTGGCGCAGCAGCAAGGCTCCCCTTCCTGCCGGGATTCCGAGCGATCCCGGCGGACAAAGCTCAACCCGCGGCTTCGGCCCCGCCGCTCCCCGCACGCTGCCGGGGGAGGGCCGGGGGCTGCTCGGGGAGCGCTTTGCAGGCGGCTGCTCCTCCTCCGGCTGCTCCCGGGGCTGGAAGGACCTGCTGGTCCCCTCGAGCCGTTCAAGTGTCCCTTCCTCCGCTGCGACCGCAGGAACGTCCTTCCCCAGATCCAGGGCAGGAGCCTCGTCCCCTTCCTGGGGCTGTGCCTGTGTCACCTCTGGGGGACATTCAGCTCCTTGGTGGCCAGCGCCGGGTGGCTCCAGACCCCTCCGGGCAGCGCTGGGCTCCTCTGCCGCTTTGTCCCCATCGCCTGTCCCCGGGGCCCGGCTGTCCCATTGTCCTCCTGTCCCGCTGTCCCCCCAGTCCGTGGCTTCCCCGGGAGTGGCGGCGTTGTTGTTGTGCTGGAGGGCGGGGGGCTCGAGGCTCTGCCCGCTCCCCTCGGGGCTTTTGGCAGCGGGGTCTGGGCTGACCAGCCCGAGGGACCCGGCCGAGGCCTCTCCCAGGCCGGACTTGTCCCTCCTGCTGCTCCCCCTCTTCCAGAGGCTCCCTTCCCTCTCCCTGTTCCCTTTCAGGCTGCTCTTCCCCCTGGACCGATTAAGGGCTTTGATGGCGAGTCCCAGGCTCCGGAAACTTTTCTGGGGGGCCGGCTTGGGGCCGGGGGTGGTGGCCGCTGTGTCACCGGGGGTCCCTGAGCCTGCTGCTTCGGCTGCTTTTTGTTTCCTGCTCAGGATCTCGTCCTGGACCAGCTCCCAGGGACAGATCTGTGCCGGGGTGGCGGTCGGGGTCAGCAGCCTGCCCTTCCCTACCGGGGGCAACGCGCGCTCCGGCTCCTCCCCCGGTGTCCCCTCCGCCTCTCCCGCCGGTGCCGGGGGGTCCGGGGGTGGCTCCGGGCCGTCCCCGAGCGTCCCCGAGCGCTGCAGGCTCTGGTAGCGGACGGGGGGCGGAGGGGGCGTTTTCTTCACGGTCACCCGCACCCTCCTGGGCGGGTGCGCGCTGTCCACGCTGACGCTCTTGATGGGCGCGTAGGTGACGCGTTTGTGCACCTTGGCATCGCCCAGCGGGGCCGTGTCCTCCTGGCAGCCCCTCTCGGCGGGTCCCCGGAGCGTCGCGGTGGCCTTGGAGACCCCCGGGGCGGGCGCGGAGAGCTGGCGGCTGCCGTGCCACTCGTCGCGGGCGGCCGTGCGGGCGGCCAGCAGCGCCGCTTCCCGCGCCCCGGCGACCTCGCTGTGGGACTTCTGCAAGGGCGGAGCGCGGCCCGGGGGTCGCTGCCAGGGCCCCGCCAGGTTTTGGGCGCTGGCGGATTTGCACAGGAGCGGGGCGGCATCCAGCGAGTCGCTGTCGGATTGCTCCAAGTCCGTCACCACCGGAGGAGGCTCCTCGGGCGGGCTGGGGGTGGGCGACCCACGGCGGGGGTCCCGGGGGGGTCCCTCGGAGCTGCGGGACTTGAGCAGGGCTGAGGAGCGGCGCCGGGAGGTTTCGTCCCGCATCCTCAGGCTGGTCCCGCCGGCATCCACGAGCCGCTTGGCCGAGGAGCTGCGGCGGGACAGGGTCCCCGGCCGGTCCCCGGCGCTGCTGCGGCGGGACGCGCTCTCGGCCGGCTCGGCACCGCTGCGGCGCAGGATGGAGCGGGCGAGGCTGCGGCGGGAGCTGCGCTTCTTGGGCAGGTGCGGGTTGTTGGCCGCCATCCGCCACGTCTTGTGCACCTCCAGCTGCCGGTAAAGCTTCTTCAGCTCCTCCTGCGCCGCGGGTGGGGGGGGACGCGGCAGAGAAAAGGGAGAGAGGAGAGCGCGTACAGCGGGGGATGCGGCCGGGACCGCCCCGCCGAGCCCCGCCTTGTCCCCCGTGTCCCCGAAACTCCCCCGCGCTGCCCGGGGGATGCAGCGGGTTTGCCCACCCGGGTGGGGTCACCCTGCCAGCCCCTCGTCCCCTCCCTCTGCTTTGCATCAGGAAAAGATTGCGAAAGGCACCTCTTACTCTGCACAGCTAGCGTCAAAAGAAGGTCCTGAGTGTGCCACCCACCCGAATGTCATCGGGGTCGAGACTGTGCTCGCTCCAGGCGGACGCGATGCTGCTGTTCATGCAGGAGCCCGAGCGCCTCATGTCCAGCTCGTCCTCGTACACCTCGGCGGTGATCTCCTCCCGCAGCGGCGAGCCCGTGTGCAGGAACTGGGCAGGGAGAGGCGGGGAGTCACTCAGGGGTCGCTGTCCCAGCTCCCCAAGTCCCCGGGATGAGTTTTAGTGATGGAATCATGGAATTGTTAAGGCTGGAAAAGCTTCCCGAGGTCAGCGAGTCCAGCTGCTCCCCCAGCGCTGACAAAGCCACCGCCAACCCGCGACCCCAAGTGCTGCATCCACGTGTTCCCAAACAGCTCCAGGGATGGGGACTCCCCTTGTTCCGATGCCTGATCACCCTTCCCATTAAAAATTTCCCCGATTATCCAACCCGAACCTCCCCTGGCCCAGCCTGAGGCCGTTCCCTCTCCTCCTGTCCCTGTTCCCTGGGAGCAGAGCCCGACCCCCCCGGCTGCCCCCTCCTGTCAGGGACTTGTGCAGAGCCACAAGGTCCCCCCGGAGCCTCCTTTGCTCCAGGCTGAGCCCCTTTCCAGCTCCCTCAGCCGCTCCTGGGGCTCCAGCCCCTTCCCAGCTCCATTCCCTGGACACGGCACCTTGGGAATGAAGAGCAGGGCCAGGGTCATGGTGACGGTGCCGTGGGTGTGAGCGAAGAAGAGCAGCAGAGTCCAGTCCGGATGCAGCGAGGGGACAATCAAGAACCTGGAAGGGACCAGGAGGGCAGCGCCAGCTCCCACCACAGCCCCCTCCCCACCTCCAGACCCCACAGCCTCCCCCCTGCCCAGGCGCCCAAACCCTTCCCACTGCGGGGTCCTGACCACCCAAACGCCCTTTACTCTGGAGATCCAGAGCAACCGACTCCTTCCCACCTTGGGGCGGTTCCTGAGCATCCCCGGGGGTGGGAATCTTGACTCCTGGCCCTACCTGACCACGTGGAAGGCGGCGGAGATCACGAGCTCGTTGTGGAGGGCGATGCCCATGTAGCGGGGCTCGTGGAAGGCCGAGGGCACGGCGCGCGTGGCGTAGCACAGGAAGCTGCCCCACAGCAGGAACAGCATCTCGGCTGCGGGGGAGAGCGGGGAGAGACCCTGAGCACCCACAGCCGGCACCCAGCAGCTTTCGGGGGGCTCAGCTGCTGCCCACCGCGGTCACCCCGGATGCTGTCGGGATGGGCGGTGTCGGAGGCGGGTCCGGAGCATTCTCCAGCACAGCCTTCCCAAAGAATCAACGCCCGCACCAGGGGATGCTCAGAGGGGAGGGTGGGGGGCAGCTGGGGCGGCCCAACCTTCCTTGAGACCTCAGCAAGATTAGAAGGACAAGGGAATGAGAGCCCCCCATTTATGGGATGGGGTCCCAGGGCTGTGGGGATCCCAGGTCCTTGCAGCTTCCAGGAGGATTAAACAGACAAGGGAGTGAAAGCCCCACAATTATGGGATGGGGTTCTGGAACCGTGAGGACCCCGAGGACACATCAGGGGCCAGTCTCACCGATGACCATCATGTAATCCCAGCAATCGTGGCCGCAGATGGAGAAGTGGAGGCCGCGGGCGGTCTGGGCGCGGATGACCAGTGGGATGTTCTTGTGGGTGTTCTCCAGCATCCCGATGGTCCAGGCTGCCAGGAACCACAGCACCAGGAGCAGGATGGGCGCCAGCATCTTCAGCACCCGCCCGCTCGACACGTAGGGCGCGCGCTGGGCCGTGCGGGACAGGAACACCTTCAGCACCCTGCGGGGCACAGAGGGGTGAGACCCCGGCCTGTCCCACTGGGACCCCAGCCCGTCCCAGTGTGGGGTTCCAGAGCCCCCAGCCCATCCCACTGGGACCCCAGCCCGTCCCAGTGTGGGGTTCCAGAGCCCCCAGCCCTCCCTACTGTGGGGGTCCCAAATTCCCATCCCATCCCACAGCAGGGGTCCAGAGCCCCGCCCCTCCCCACCACAGGGACCCCCAGCAGCCCTCACTTTGGGGGTCCAGAGTATCCAAACCCTTCCCGCTTTGGGGGTCCTGAACCCCCAGCCCATCCCAGTGCAGGGGTCCTGAACCCCCAGCCCTCCCCAAACCCACAGCGCTCCCCACCACGGGTGTCCAAACCCCCCCCTCCCAGCTGCTTCCCACTCTGGGGGGCTTGACACTCAAACCCTTCCCACTGAGGGGGTCCCGAGCCCCCAGGCCCCCGTCCCAGCCACCTGTAGAGCTTGAGGGTGATGGTGCCGTAGACGATGGCGAAGCCGAGCATCCGCACCCAGCGCAGGACGATGCAGCGGAAGATGCTTGGCTTGAAGTACAGGATGAACACCTGGAGCAGCAGGAGAGGGGGATTGCGGGCTGGATCCCACCCGCTGGAGCTCAGGAGCCACCTGGATCCCACCTGCCAGAGCCTTGGGAGCCACCTGGATCCCACCTGCTGGAGCTCAGGAACCACCTGGATCCCACCTGCCAGAGCCTCGGGAACCACCTGGATCCCACCCACCGGAGCCTCGGGACCCATCTGCTTTCCAGGCCAGCCCTGTGCCACCCTCCCCCTTGACCCTACAGCACCCGCTGCAGCTCGTGCGGGATGGGAGAGGGGATTTGGGCAGGGATTAATTCCCGCAGCCAGCGGGAGAAAAGGGATTTGGTTTTCTGAGAAGTTTTATAGGGCAGCCCCCAGGGATTGCGCCAGCAAAATTAACAATTAGGTGGAGCCGTGCCCTGCTTGGGGCAGCTCCATCCTGGAAACCCCATCCCAGAGCTTTCCAGCCCTGAGGACAGCTGGATACTCACGGGGAAGTAGAGGAGGAGGGATCCGAAGAGGATGGTCTCCAGCAGGATGATCCCTGATGTCCGGATCCTCTGTGGGGACAGCAGTGTGAGGGTGCAGCCTCAGAGGGGCCGGGGCAGGGGGATCCCCCCAGGGCAGGGGGGGACACGGGGACACCTTGCCTTGCTCCGTCGGAAGTGGTAGGACACGAGCATGCTGAGGAAGATGGCCAGCATGCAGCAGGCCTGGCACGACAGCACCGCTGCCCGCAGCACCGGGTCCTCCTGGATCAGGCAGGGCGTGTCGTCCTCGCAGGTGGCACAGCCCGGGCGGCACGGCCGGCACCCCAGCCGGGACCCCCCGTCCGTCCCCGCCACACCTGGGGACAGAGTGACAGCCAGGTGGGATCACGGCATCTACGTGGGATCACCACATCCCAGGGGCTGGTGACACCTCCCACTCCAGGGCACGTGTTCTGTGTCCCCAAAGCCCCCCAGCCCCGGCCCCCACTGCTGCACCCGTGTGCCACAGGGGAGGACAGGGACCCCGGGGCCGGGCACGGCACCCACCTGCCCAGGCACCGCTGGCCACTCCGCTGGCCCCATAAAAGCCCGGCTTGCACCTGCACAGGTACCTCCCGAGGACGAAGCCGCGGCTCTCCTGGGGGACACACTGAAGGACACAGCCTGAGACACATCCCTGTGTCCCCCCCAGTCCCCAAATCCCCCTGCCCCAGGGGGCTCCAGCAGCCCCCCAGCTCACAGTACCTGACCCCACGCCATCAGTGAAATCAGAGGAATCAGTGGTTAAACATTTCAGAATTAAAAGCCAAAGCTTGGCCCCAAATCCCTCCCTAAAACCTAAATGGACACCTAATGCAGCCGAGCGCCCTAATCCTGCCCAGCCGTGACGGCAGCCTCGGGCTGGGCACTGCTCCCTAATCCCCCCTGGCCTCATCCTGCTCCGAACGGGCCGCGCCGGCGGCTCCGCTGGGCATTGTTGTTTTCTGGAGGGGTGCCCGGAGCAGAGCCCGGCCCTCTGGAAGGCATCGCTGGTAGGAAACAGGAGCTGGCAACGCCTTTCCCGCTTGGGGATTGCCCCAAGGCTGGGGGGCTGCGGGGCTTGCCCTGGCTGGGGGTGCTGCTGAAGCCCTGAAACGCTCGGGCACCGCTGTCCCGCCTGGGTGGGCACTGTTGGAGGGGCTTGGCGAGCTGCTGGGTGGCCATGGTGCCACCGGCTGCCAGGCCCCGTCCCCGCGGTGCCCGGGCAGGGAACAGCCGGGTCACACGCCGGGCTGGCGGTGGGAGGGAAGATTTGCACAATAAACCCCTCGCCGCGGTGCGAGAGCAGCTGAGCGAAGCAGATGGATCGGTCGGGAGAGAGGATAAAGCTCAGCCCGGAGGGAGGGACGCGGGCCACGGGCAGCCGGGCCGGGGGTACGCGGGTGGTTGGGTGCGGGGTACCCCGGTGCTGCCGGCGGAGGGGATGGGGCATGGGGGGCGGTACCTGGGTGCTGTTGAGGTCACAGCGATGCGTGCCCGAGAACCAGCCGGGCCCGCTGGAGCACTGGTCAATGGCCACGTCCCGCAGCTCCACGTCCACCCGCACGACCCCTCTGCGCCCAGGGAAAGGGTCAGCCCAGGGGGTGGCGTGGGGCATCCCCGTGCCCACCCCGTGCCCCCCACCCAGAGTGGCCGAGCCCCAGCGCTGCCTCTGGGGCAGCAGCGGTGGGGCTGGTGCGTGGATCGGGGGGGCAATGGCAGCGGTCAGCGGTGTCCCCAGACCCCCGGACTGGGGTGTTGTCCGTCGGAGCCGTGTCTGGGGAGGCTGGAGCTGGGGCAGGGGCAGAGGCAGCAGCTCCTGGGTGTGAGTTCTGCCCCTCCAGATGGGTTTTAATGCGATCGATGAGGAAATAGGGGTGGCTGGGGCGGCCCCCGCGTGCCCCGCGGGACCAACGCTCTTCCCTGGGTTCTCCGAGGGGCACTCGGCTCTCCCCTTGGATATGGGGCCGTGTCCCCGCTCTGGGACGGATCCCAGCTGACCCCTTCCCTCCCCACCGCCTCCCTCTGTGTCTCCTGGCACAGTGGGGTGCAGCAGGGACCTCCCCCCTCCCCAATCCCGGGGTCACCCCCAGCTCCCAGGAGGGGTCCCAGCCCGGCTCACCCACCGCCGACGCAGCCGTGACAGGGGGGTGGCAGTGCAGGGTGGGCAGCACAGGGGACACCGAGGGGGACAGGGGGTCACCCCCGTGCCCACACACGTGCACGCACACGCAGAGGGACACGGGCAGGGCGCTGTCACACCCCGGGGTGGGTGACACCTCCAGCTGCACCCCCAGCACACACATCGGGCACCCCCCAGCCCTTTTGACACCCCCCCCCCCCCACCCCCAACCCCCTCCGGGCTCCACTTACTTGAACTCGGGGCTGAGGTCCGGCTTGAGCCCGTAGAAGGCGGAGGAGAGAGTGACCGCCCAGGTGGGCAGGAACCGGCCCTCCCGGCACTCCAGGAACGGCGGCGACCATCGCACGTGGCCCGGGTCCCCCACGTAGCTGTCCCCCCGCTGCCACTTGGGGGTCTCCAGGCTGCGCAGGTCATTGCTGAGCACCCGCTTGCGGAGCGCCGGGACCCGCTGCGACTTGAGGGCGTTGAACCACTCGTTGTCCCAGCTGAGGTTGCCCAGGCTGGGAGCGGCGTTGGAGACGTCCTGCAGCAGGATCTGGCCGTCCCCCTTGGTGGCCTGCAGCATCAGCCGGGGCTTGGGGGCCAGCGGGTGGGCGTCGAGGGCCAGCACCGCCCTGCGCACCCACGGGTGCCCCTCGGCCAGGCTGCGGACCAGCGCCTGGTACCACTCCACGTCC
Source organism: Corvus kubaryi (assembly GCF_017639235.1). Lineage (NCBI taxonomy): Eukaryota > Metazoa > Chordata > Aves > Passeriformes > Corvidae > Corvus > Corvus kubaryi. The sequence goes on from NW_024580842.1 coordinate 13,570, forward strand.
TCGGCCACGCTGGCCTCGCGGATATCGTTGGTCTGGAAGAGCATGTTGAGGAAGTTGGCGGCGTGGGCCAGCGCCTCGGGGGCGGCTCGCAGGGCTGCCCGCAGCGCCGGGGGGGGCCCGGGCCCGGGGGCCGCCGCCGCGACACCCCCGCTGCAGTTGGCCCGGGCCAGGCGCTGAGCATCGCCCGTGCGCAGGAACGCCAGCGCTGCCGCCGAGCCCTCGCCGTCCCCCGGCGCTCCCGGCTCCAGGGTGGGCGCCCAGGAGGATGCGGGGGCCGGGGACCATCCCGCCGGCCGCGGGGGTCTCTCCTGCGGGCGCTGCCCCGCCGTGAGCACGGCGATGTGCGCCAGCACCGCGTGGAAGCCCCAGAGCAGCGGCCACCGGCACGGCCCCATGGCTGGGGCTCAGCGGAGCCCCCCGGCCCCCGGCGGCCCCCCCGGCCGGCCCGGGGGGCTCATGGCGGGCAGGGACCCCGAGCTGCCCGGAGCCGGCCCCGCGCTCTGCCGCCCGTTCTCCTCCCCCGGCGATGCCGGAGCAGACGTCACCGGCTCCAAACGGTGTTCAGCGGCTGGCGCTGCCCGGAGCCCCCCCGCCCGCCCCCGCGCTCCCGCTCGGGCGGCAGCGCTGCCCGGAGCCCCCCGACCTGAGCGCCGAGGGGATCCCGCACCGAGCCCCGAGGGGACCCCCGCGCCCCGGCCCCTCGGGCTGGCCGTGATGCAAGCGCATCCTGATGGGAAGCCATGGCAACGGGAACGGGAATTTTCCTGCCCGTATCCCCCTCCCCGCGGCCCCTCGGCGGCCGGGGGGAACAGCGCGCCCGCGGCGTCCCCCAATCCCGCAGTGCCCAGCCCCCCCTGGGCCATGGGGTGGGAATGGGGGGTGGCATCCACGCGGGGTGTCCCTGTGGGGCTGGGGGTGGTGGGTGCGGGCTGGGGGTGGGCACGAGCAGGATCTGAAGCCCACCCCCCAAGTGTGATGTCCTGTGCAGCAGACCCGCGGTGCAGAGGGGAAACTGAAGCACGGGAGGGTGCTCAGCTTCCCCGCTCTGCCCTCAAGCAACGATGACCTTCCCCTTCCCCAGCCCGCGGGGAGGTGTGGGGAGAGCCGGTCCCCGTCCCCTCTGCTCCGGTTGGGACGCGCTGCCTGCGAGAACCGGGCGAGAGCCGCGCAGGGCTCGCGGTACGAAGCGCCGCCGGCCCGTGCCTCAGTTTCCCCCACCACACCCCCGGTCCCGGCGTGGGGGACGAGTCCGCTGGGTCGCGGCTGGAGCTGTGTGTCCAGGAACTGTCCCCCGGCCCCACCATCAGTGACCCTCTGTCCCCGCGGGTGCCGGTGCCGCCGGTGGGTGCCGGGGTTCGGAACCGGTGCCGCCCGGGGGCTCGGAGCGGGTCCCGCCCGTGGGTGCCGGTGAGTGCGGGGGCTCGGAGCGGGTCCCCCCGTGGGTGCAGGGGCTCGGAGCGGGTCCCGGTGCTCGGAGCGGGTCCCGCCCGTGGGTGCCGGAGCCACCCTTGGGTGTCGTGTCACCGGCGCGTGCGGGAGCTTGGAGCGGCTCCCGGTGCTCGGAGCGTGTCCCCGCGGGTCCCCGTGGCCCCTCCACTCGCGGTCGGGGGGCTCGGGGGCGCGGCCTCCGCACCGGGGCGGGATCACAACCACCGGGAGAGGCGGGACCGGCACC
>NW_024580843.1:0-1898 GCF_017639235.1 Corvus kubaryi
TCGGTTGCTGTTGTCCTTGTACTGGTATCCACATGTGAATGTCCCTGCGCTCCCCATTGTCACAGTGAAGAGCATGTAGTAGGTCCCCTTCCCCTTTTGGGCTTTCAGGCTGTGCACCTGCACCCCGTCCTTGCAGAAGAAGATTTGGGTGGCAGGAGATTTCCTGCCAGTTATGCACCGAAACAAAACCTGTTCCCCCTCCTGTGCAGCAGCAGGGCTCATTTGGAAGGCAGGAGCTGGGAGGTCACCTGGACATGAGCACACAGGGATGGCCTGAGAGAGTGTTGCTGATGCAAGTGCAGAATCTGGGAGGGGAAGAATTTCCCACACATGTGGGAAAAAAGCCCTTCTCCATTCCCATCTCCAGCCCGACACAAATCCCTTGATGGCACCTATCCCTGTACTCACCATGCCCTGGGGAGCTGCAGATGTCCTGGGCCATCACAGCAGCACCTGTGGGGCACAGAGGGGTTTGGTCAGACGGGCAGCAGCCCAGCTCATCCCCGTGCCCCTGCCCATGTTCCCACTGCTGATTCTTGTCTGGGCCAGCACCTTCCCACCCACTGTCCTGGGGTGAAGCACCCTTCGTTTTTTTTTTCCAAGTTTTTCAGCTTTTTCTCAGGAGACAGACAGAGGGTTAAAATTCTCTGCTGTTTAGCTGGCTCACTAGCTGAGGCAAGAACTTTCCTTGGACTGTTCTGCTCCGATCTGGATCACCAGCACCAGGAGGTGAATGCCACAGGCTGGAGGGGCCACACCCTAGCTCCGGAGAGAGAACAGCCACACCTACAGAAGGACTTGGAATTTCACCAGGTTCTCTCCACAGCAAGAGGTTTGATTATTTAGCACGATTCTGTTCCCGTGTGTTTGTTAAATAAATAGGTTTTTCTCCCCTTCATTTTCCTCTGAGGAAACTTTTTTTTCCCCCAAACCTGGAGGGGGAGGGATGGCTGTAACCTGCCTTCAATCAGAGAACATTCCATTTGGACAGTCCTCTGAATTTGTCTCAAACCGGGACATCCATACAGCTCCATCCTGCATCTCCTTTATTGTAGGAACCCAGAGTGCCGAGAATATTTCTCTGCCTGTTTTTAAGGGTTCTTACCCCCCTGAACAACACTGTTTTAGCCTCCAACCTTGGAAAAAATTACCAATGATCAGACAAGAACTAGAAAATACAGTGGTGTGAATTAGGTGATAGACTACTATGTAAGATTGTCACAGGCTGAAAATTTTGGAGGTTTTGGGCTTGTCTTTGTAGTAAATAGATAAGAGTAAAAAATATCAAAATGGAGGATTGTTGTTGTTCTCTAAACCTTCTTTTCCTTCTTCTACTACTCCATGTTCTGCAGTAAAAGTAGTTTGGAATGATTGGATAGAGAATTCCGCAGTTCCTGGCCGTGTTACTGAATAATTGGTAGGAAAGTAAAAATAATGTATGTTTTTAGTAACTATTGGTTAAATTATCTTTAAAAGGCCATGTAAATCTTGATAATTAGACTTCTCTCCTGCTTTCTGTGCTGTGTGTTATGCCTGGGTCACGCTAGTGGCTCGGTTCCTCTGATAAGACTTAATAAATAACTCTCCGGCAGCATTGAAACTCCAGGAAAAGTCTCGGTTTATCTTTTGAAAGTCCGTGCAAGGACTTTTAGAAAATTCTCTTCCATCAGGAGGGATTTGATTTATGGCACGGTTCAGTGTCACTTTATCTCTGGGTTCAACACCACCCCAAGCCCATATTGGTTGGGTTTGTGGTTCCAGGTGGATGCTGCTGGCTCCCTAAAGCACTTCAGCATCTGACAAGTCTCACACCATGACCCAACCCCCTGAAGGGGTTTGGGAATTGCCCCTTTTGCTCAGAGGTGCATGGGAGCTGGAGGAAGCACTGGTCCTGCTGC
>NW_024580843.1:1908-13669 GCF_017639235.1 Corvus kubaryi
ATGGCCCAGGACATCTGCAGCTCCCCAGGGCATGGTGAGTACAGGGACAGGTCCTGTAAGGGGAGTTGTGTGGGACTGGAGATGGGAAGGGAGAAGGGCTTTTTTCCCCATGTGTGAAGCTCTGTCACAGGGCCAGTGGAAGCTAAAGACAAATGCTGCCTTAGCCTCAGATTTTGGCAACAGTTTAAATTTAAGGAATCACTTGGGCTTGCAAGTTCTAATGATGGCAAATCAGATGTATTTATAAAAATTAATTAATTATTTAAAAGAGAAAAGATAGCAGATGAAAGATCTTAATTAGAGTTACTTACTACAGAGTATTGAACTAAAAAGGACTACTAGAATATTACAGTACAACATAAAACAGTGCACGATCCTGAGGTACTTATATTAAAGCTAACAAAACAAATAGTATGGATAAGGACTCAAATGTCACCTACAATGAAATGACAATAATGTACATGGATTCCTTCACTCAGCCTTCAGGGGAGTTACTGTGAAGCAGCATCCCTGCTCAGGGAGAATCTCCAGACATTTCCAGGGAAATGTGTAGGAGATTTCTACTTTCTGAAACTTTGCTGTGCCTTTTACAGTGCTAAAGTGACTGTCAGTCAGTCAGAAATCCAGCTTGTCTTGTTAAATCTCACTTCAACAGTGAGACATTTATTGGCAGCTGGGAGAGGCCAGATTGGTGTTAAGCCCTTGGCACCAAAACAACTCACTACAAACAGCTTGTCCTGTTTGAGTTACCTGACTGGTTAACAAACAACAAAAGAACTCTTGGGGGGAGTGAAATGCCTTGCTACAACTCCTGGAGAGGAAAGTCTTCCCCTCTCAGATCTGAGCCATTTTCCAGGCCTGAAACAGTTTACACTGTCCTGGTCCATCCCTTTGCCCTCTCTGCAGGTGACCCCCCAGCTCCTTCCCTCTTCTTGAACACCAATGCCACGTTGGGTGCAGTACAGGAAGGAGAACAGGTTTTGTTTCGGTGCCAAATTTTCCCAAAGTCTCCTGCCACCCAAATCGTCTTCTGCAAGGACGGGGTACAGGTGCACAGCCTGAAAGCCCAACAGGGAAGGGGGAGCTACTACATGCTCTTCACTGTGATGAGTGGGGGTGTGGGGACATTCACATGTGGATACCGGTACAAGGACAACAGCAACCGAGTGAGGAACTCTGCCCTCAGTGCTCCCACAAACCTGAGGGTCACAGGTGAGTCGTGGCACTGGGGCACACACAGGAAACATTCCCAGATCCCCCAAGACCCCAGGGGGGGGGAGGGGATGCTGCCCTGCCCCATGGCATGTCCCTTGGAATGCTGGGGGTCAGGGTGCAGTTCAGCACAGCCTTGGGCACCAGGGACATTCTTTCCAGTCCCAGCAGAGCATCCTGCTCCTCTCCTGCCCCAGCATCACAGAAAGGGCAGACTGGTGGTGCCAGAGCTAATGCAGAGCCACAGCTGAGCAGGGCATTCATTTATTGATCCCCACAGTTGATAGAGGGTGGATTGGGGGTCCCCGCAGTGTCTCAGTCTGGGCAGGACCTGGGGCAGCTGCAGACTCTCTCCCTGTCCCTTTCTCCTCCCAGGCAGCGGGTCCAGCTCCCAGGCAGGGACATCCACTGCTGGTGAGTGATTCCCTCTCTGCACACCAGTCTTTCTTCAGCATTGGGCTGAAGGCTCCCCAGCTGCCAACACCAGGACTTTGGAGATTGATCAATTGGAATCTCACTTTGGTCAAAGGGCATATCCTGCTCCCTGCTTCCTCTCCCCATCATGCCTTCTCTGCTCTCTACCTCTAAGAGCATATGTTAGAAAAAGCCAGGAGATTTTCATGAGCTGGGTGGTTCCACAATCATCCAATCAGTCAAGATGTGAGCTGAAGGGGCTACTCAGTGTCTGGTGTGGTTCCTGAACCAGATATGGTGATTCACATGCTCTGGATTTCTCTGACAGACAGAAACCCCTCGATCAAGACAGGGCTGCAACCCAGGGGTAAGTGATTGCTCCTGAGCACTTTCCACCATATCCTTCCTCCGAAAAGTGCCCTTTCCCCTTTATGACCCTCCTTTCTTCCAGGGCCAGCCATTCCCCTCTGGATCTGGATCTGGATCCTGCGCTGTGTCCTCACCTTGCTCCTCTTCTCATCCGCCCCCATCATCACCCTCATCCTGGAGAGATGGAGCCCCTGGGCCACTGGTGCTGCCCAGCCTGGACACATCCCCATCCCCAGTGCCCTCTGATTCTCTCCCTGCCCTGGACTCTCTGCTGTCCCTGCCATCCCTGCGTCTCTGCACCAGGGGCAGAGGGTGACCAACACCAGCCCCAGCTCCCTTTGGGCTCAGGCCAGTGGGGCCCTGTGCCCAAGGGGTGTGCTGCCATTGCCCTGCTCTGCTTTGCTCAGCCCCTGCTCTCTCCTCAGACACAGCCCTGAGGACCTGGCACCCACCCAGGGCTGCTGAACCCCTGCTGAGGCACCTCCTGCTCCCAGGGAGCAGCATCTCCAATGCCAGGTCCATCCTTGCAGCCCAGAGGGACACAGGGATGCTTTGCAGGCTGCAGCCTCACACAGCCATGTTCTCCAGCTGCTGCATCCCTCCAGCATTTCCCATCACCCAGGCTGATTCCAGCAGCCCAGGGCAGTGCCCTGGGCACCCATGGGCTGGCTATGGTGCCCTTGTGCAGCACCTTGGTCAGCAGAGGTTCTGTGGGAGGCACGTTGTAAAGGGTTTGTTCAGCAGTGGGAGGTTGATGTTGCTCCTCTCTTTTAGAGTGAGCCCTCTGAGCAGAGCTGAGAATGCTGCTTCACTCTCGGCTGTTGGGCCCCCATGTACTGGGAGGGAGCTGCCATCCCCCACCCCCAGTGATCCAAGGGTGCCCTCCCTGATGGCACTGCTCTGGCAGACATGTCGTGGAGAAGCACTGAGCTCAGGATGGCTGAGCCCATCCCCCATACCCAGGTTCAAGGGGTGGCCATGCTTGTCCCTCTGCACCCCATATCCACCTGTCCATGGGCCAGTGAAAACCCCATGGGCTGAAAACCCCACCCAGCAGAGACGAGTGGGGTTGTCTGGCTGTGGGACATTTTGGGGGATGCTATCTCAACTTCAGCATCCCCCAACATGAACCCCAAGCTCAGCACTCCCACATCACCGGCTGCTGTTCACATGGGCTTATCAGGAATTATTCCCAACTGAATGTCACTTGAGTCATTTACAATTCTCCTCAACAGCTATAAATTCAATCTAGTACATCCTAATAAAATCTGTCCTTACCTCAAACTCTTCCAGTTCTTCCTTAGGTGTAAAAAGAGAGTGTCGTGGTTTAACCCCATCCAGGAACCAAGCCCCACACAGCTGCTCGATCGCTCCTCCACCAGCAGGATGGGGGAAGGAATTGGAAGAGCAAAATCTAGGAAACCCATGGGTTGAGATAAAGACAGTTTAACAGGTCCAGTGCCAAACAATTTCTTTCCTAGTCCATTTCTGCTGTCTTGGCATTGGTCAGGCAGAGCCCTGCTGTGAGGTGGCAGGTAGGGTTTCAGGGGGAAGGGTTTTATATGTAGATATGAAAACTTTTGCCAACAATGAAACATTTCTGAAGTTGCGATCCTATTTATTTCTGATTGCTGGACACCACCCTGCACAATACTCTTCCACATTTGTTTCCTTGTCACACCTGAGGTAACTGTTATATATGAAATCCACCAAATTGGCCTTTGCATGTTGAGTGCCCTGATTTTGCATGATAAGATGTTAAATGTCCTAGTTTTGCATTTTGCATATTAAGTGTTTTAACTGCCAAATTAGCCTTTACATACTTAGAATGCCCATCCAACTAGTTAAAGATAAAAAGTTAATTCTCAGAACCATTTAATCACACAGTTCCTAGTTAAAATCCCTGTTGATAAACTATTCCCAAGTTTAATCCCTTCCTTAAGCCTTAAACTTCCAAATGTCTTGTTTCCTGCACATACCCAAGTTATCCAAGTTAGTTAGTATGTTTTAAAATGATTCTTAAAGTGTTTATGGTTCAGTTTTAAAAGTTCCTTAAAGTGTTTATAGTGCAGTTTAATGCTTTTGTTAGTTGTCCTTAAATTCTACAAGTTTCTAAGCCCAGCTCCAAGAAGCAGACTTAACTGTCAAGGGCTATTTTTAGTCTCCTGTGGGTTAACTGGCAACTCAGCAGCACGGCAACATGAATGTCAATGAGGACATTTTCCTGCCTTTCAAGCACCCTAGGCAAGAGGCTATCCATTGGCTGGATCAAATGACTTCATTTCAAGACTCCACCAATCTCACTAGACCATGGGGGCTGGATTGTGGGTGGACCTGGGCAGAGCATGCACATTACAAAATCCAGGGTACAGATCTGGAGCTGGTATTTGCCTCGGATTTGCTGTGGGCGAAGCCTAACGCTGGTGACTCAGGCCTCTAGTCCCCAAAGGGACCATTTTAATTATCTAACTTTGGACTAGCCAAAGTTAACCCAGCGTTGCAGGCTTCCTGCACTGGGGTCTTGTGCCGGTTAGGCCTAAAGGTCTCTAATCGCTGCGGACCCGGGTTTTAGGATTTTTACTTGTGGATTTTCCCAGATTGGATTATTTTAACTTTAATTAATTATTTTTTTATTATTCCTTTAATAAAACAGATGTTAATTTTTAATTAACATCAAGAGTGGTCTCATTCTTGACATAACTCCTTTGAGTTTTGTTGGCTGACTTTCATTCGCCACCAGAGCAGTTGGTTCTGAAATTACAGTCCCAGTTTCCCTCACAGGTTTTGCTAGGGCACCTCTGTTACCAGTGGCACCCATGACTGCTGGTACACTGAAGGGTTTCAGTGTAACAAGGGCCCCTCTCCAAAGCTGCATTTCGGTAGTTTTCATTCCTGCTGCCCCATCTGGACTAGATCCTGCCTGTAATTGGCACCTGAGCCATCCCCATCTACCGCAGGAAACCAACACCTGCCCTTGTACAGCAACTTCCCAGGGATGGCAGGAATTGGGCAGTGTCTGCACATGCTGCTAAAACTGCTGCACATGACCACTGATAGCACAGAGGTGAAGCAACATCCTGCCCAACAGGATCCTGTAGATACAAAAATGCTGCTAGCGAGGATTTTTTTGCTATTTTCTAAGTCCATGAGAGACTTTTCTCTCTCACAGAAGAGGCAGCAGAGTTATGTAAACAACTAAACCACCTGCAATCTTGAAAAATCTTGTTTATGGTACAGTGGAAAAATATTTTGACAATGGATCTTTTAGGATTTTAGCCAATCACCCCGAGGGGTGGCTGATCCTTGTCCAATTAGACAATGAAGAAAAAAGTCTATAAAAGAGTTTGTAAAATAATTAAATAAATCAATCTTGCTGCACAATTCCTGCCTGCTGGATCTTCTCTCCTCCTCCCTACGGCAGTGGGACACGGTGATATACCCTAGGGCCCAGGCCTGTGGTAATACCCTGCTTAATAGCATACAGGGCTGACCAGTTTATGGCTTTAGGGATTGCCTTTTCCAGCCCTTTTACTATGAACTCTTGGTATCTTTTTGCTGTGCCATTTCATCTGGCTCATTAGGGTCCCACTCTGGATCCTGAAGAGGAAGTACATCTTTAACATCCTGCTGTGTTGTTCTGCAATCATCATCAGCCATATCCACAGCTGCCTTTAAAACTTGTTGCTTTTCTGATTCTGTTAAAGTGTCAAGCAGTAACCGAATATCAGCCTAATCAGAATTATGGTGCTTTATCAGAATTTTCAATTTCTTAGCAACCCCTATTGGGTGACTCTGGTAATTCCTGGCCACCTTTTCCCAGGCCTCTAGAAAAGGGGATTTTAACCAATATAAGCATTCCTTCATGATTTACTGCTTCCCTTAAAGGTGCTTGTATAGCTCGTCTAGTTTGTTTTCAGGTCCTTGATGCTACAGGGCCCTATGGGGAGGATGGTTCCTCCCACTCGCTGTCACTACTGGGTAATGGTGGGTATAGGTTGGTCATTGCTGCTTTCCCAGAGGGAGATGGAGCAGGGAGTGGAGCAGGGTTTGAGGCTGCGGATGATGGTAGCTCTGAATTTGTATCTTCTACCACTCCTCTCCCTCCCCCTCTTTTAGGAGGTGACCTGAGTAATCTAGCATGCCAGCTGATGGCCATTTCATGTCCCTCTCAAGGTTATAAAGCGACCACCATTGTGTACAGAGCTTAATAAGCTCCCTCTTAGTTTCTGTGCCATTATAGTCCACTAGCTTTTTCTAGTGTGTTAAAATACATCTCAAGGGGCTACTTTTGGGAATCTCTACTTTCATTTACCTCTATGCTCAAATTCCTTTTTTTTTTTTCTCAACGCTTTTTGATTTTATCCCAATTCTGAAGCTTTACTTCGAAATATTCTGGTACAAAAATATAATGGGCACACTCAGCTTTAAAAATCTCTATTGGTCTCTGTAAAAGCCCAGAAATCCTGTTATCTAGTAACTCAAGTAAACTATCACTCCTGTATCTTTATCAGTCATTAACAAAATCTCAACTGCTGTCACAGTTGCCTTCTGTTCTTTTGGACAACAAAGATAACAAGTTCCCCTCCTAGGTACCTTCCACCCGAATGCTTGTTGAACCCACGGCTCTTGACAAATTACACAGCGAAACACTACCCACAGACTACAGCCGCAACTCTCTCCTGGGCAGGGGAGCTCCTTTTAAATGGGCTTTTGCCTTCCACATCTCCTATTTCTAGGCATATAACTTCACTGCTTAAGAAAAAAGGCTTATTAGTTTCAAAAATCGCTAAAAGGGCAAACTTTGTTAGTCAAAAATAGGAAAAAAAAAAAGAAAAAAACCCTATATTAATCACTAAAAAAATGTTAGTTTTAAAAATCATTAAAAAACCCCAAGCTCATTAGTTTTAAAGTAGTACTAAAAGGTCTGTAAATTTTAAAATTCACAAAACCAGTGTGTTCATAACACACTTACACACTCTACCACAAAAAAACCAAAACTTCCTCCTTTTTATTCAAATCTAAAAAATCCACACAACACATAAAAACGCACACAACACATTCAAATGGTTCACTCAAAACACTTGTGCAAAATATTAAAACTTCTCTTTTCCTTTTGTACAACTAGAAGTTGTCTCTCCGCTAAAACTTAGTTCTAAACACCAACAATTTCAAACTTACAAAACTCACTGCGGGTCTCTCACGACCCCAAGCAAATATTTCACTGGGGTTTCGTAAAGCCCTGCTGAAAAGTCCAGCTGATACAAAATACAGGGGTTTTTTCTGTGTGTGGGGGGCGGGCACGTTTGTCCTGGTCTGCGCCGCGCCGCCTCACTCTGCCGCTGAAATGAAAAATTATCAGCACCTCGTTTAAATATCACCCTACATGTTAACAACTTTAAAACTTCATACACTACTAATGAAGTTTTTTTAAAGCAAGCACTCACAATGTTATAAACATATATTATAGTATTGGCTTCTCGCAAAGTATTAAGGTAGATATTATATAATGTTAGAAATGCTTTTTGCTGTGTGGATGTAGTTTTCTCTCGTTTTAGCAAGAATGTTAGCAAGTGTGAACAAGTAAGAGAACCTCCAAGCGAGCAGAGGATGAGGCCCAAGGAGCTGCTAATCAACACTTTGTCCAGAGAACAAAAGGGCCCAAAGGCTGCTCCGCCCGGAGAACGGACGACCAGGAGGGTCCGAGAGCCGCTATCACCGCTCTGCCCGGGGGCAAAGAGGCCCAAAGCTGCAATCAGCCCTGACTGTCTGGAGAATTAAGAGATCCACCCTACCATCGACTCTTACCTAGCGGGCCCAACTCCAAGAATCAGAAGAAATAAAACCGCAAGGCCGAAGACTACGCATGCTCTAAAAAGGCGGAACCAAAGAGTGGCCATGCAGAACAGTTCCTGGAAAAGTTTGAATATGAATAGAGAACAGACAGTAAAAATGGTGTGAAAAGGACTCACCTCGAGCATCAGGTGTGCTCTTGGCAGAGCGCCAAGGCACCCAGCCGTTATCCCTTTGCTTTATTTTATGTGTCTCTTATTGTCTTTATATTAAACTCTTTAAATTCTAACAGGAGAGTGGACCTCGTTTTTCACAACCCTACATGTTAACAACTTTAAAACTTCATACACTACTAATGAAGTTTTTTTAAAGCAAGCACTCACAATAAAAACTTTAAAAAACGCAGCTCAGAATTACAAACCCAAATCACTCCGCAGGTTGCCAGGGCAACACCGGGTGTAGTTTCAAGCCCCGCGCCGCTTGCTTTTTCAAACACAATTTTAACAATTTTAAACACAATTCCCACTTTCACTCAACAAAACTCTAAATCTTACTACTAACGTTCACACAACTCAAAGCTTACACACACACACACACACACACACACACACACAAAAAACTAAACAAAACAAACCTCACAAAAGTAGCGCTCTAGGCTTCTCTACTCTCCTAAACAAATATCCTTGCGCTAACCAAATGAAAACTTTAAAATCTTTCACAAAAATACACTACTAACCCACTTCAAATACACACAATTCAAAGAGCATACAACACCAGCTTTCACAAACTAAAACACACGCACACACAACGCTGCTAATCCACAGCTTAAACACACACTTTTTAACACAAATAGGCACCCGTATATGTTCATCGCATGCGCAGCCTACGTCCACAAAGCAGGGTCCGTGCCTTTTTGGCACAAACAAGTATCTGTAAACCCCAATGCATGCGCAAAACCACAAACCACGATCCAAAATGGAGTCCACGCACAAGCGGCATTCCCAAACCGCAAACCGATGTGCTGGTTTTAAGCCACAAATCAAAACTGGAGCTGGCAGCATTCCTGCAGCTGCTGCTCAAACTCCTCATCCGCACACCCTGCGTGAACACCGCTCCCCCTCTATGGGAAACGAACCAAACGGTGCTCACAGCGCTTTTGCAGCCGCCACCCGACCCGCTGCCACAGGTTCCGGGCGCCCACTCCCTTCCTCGGGATGTTAAAAAGCAGCGCCCCTGCACTCCTCTCCCCGCTATGAGAGACAAAGGCAGCTCTACTCCCCTTACAGGAGACAGACCTTTGGAGCTGTTACCAGCTGTTACCTCTAAAATTACTATACTTTCCGCAGACATTTACAACCAAACTCTCCCAGGCTTCCGCTTCGCACACAGCATCTTACAAGCTGCCTTCTTTAAGGTACCCTTTAATTTTTATAAACATACCTCTTTGTCCCTGGTTCCAGCAGGTCCTGGTCTTTCCCTGGGCTGTCAGAGGATCAAGGAGCCCCCTCTCCCCAAAATGCTGGGTGGCCTCCTGACAGGGGTCCCTAGACCCCTGGCCCCACGGCCAGATAGAGCAGGGTCCCACCAGAGTTGCCAAAATGATTTACCAAAATATGAATATCAATCTAATATCGATATCCAACTGAGACGGACAAAAACTCTCTAACAGTTTAGAGTTAGAAAGCGCATGTTTTATTTGGTGCCAGGCACTGTGTGGGATAGCTCCCTAAGACACAAGGCCCTGATCCAAGCAAACACAAAGCTTTTTATTTACAAAAATTATGAATATCCAAAATACTAATGCATATTCATAACATTAACACCTCTCATTCTCTGCTTCATATGGAAATGAGCTTAAATGTCATTAAGCATATATAGTGTGTGTTCGGAATTGAGTCAGTGGTCTCGAATTGGGTCAGTGGTCCAAAATAAATGAAGTAAGCTCATCTTCCGCATTTTGACCTTTTCGCCTCTCTGAACTTTAACAATCCTAATTACTTTAGTGACCTCTAAGTTTCCTCTTGCTTGACTTTTGAATAGGTTCCCACAGAGGAAGGAAATTGGTAATTGTCCTTGTTCCCTACACCAACTTATCAATGTTTCTATTCCTCATTCTAAGCACAGCTAAGCAAACATGCAAATGACAGATCATCAGTTATTCAGTAATCAGTTAGTAACATATTGAAAACTGTTTCAGGTCCAGCTCTCTTAACTATTTTAATTAACTCTAGCTGGGCCCGAATTCCTTCCTACTCTAACTAATTTCAACACAGCCTATAACTAAAATCTTTATGTTTCTTTTAAATTTATGTTTCAGTTAAGCTTCCCAGATTCTCCGCAGTGGGAGAGCCAGATGTATTCTCTTTAACCTCGGCATGGGATCCCTCCTGAGCCGTCATAGTTTCATAAATCACTCTCCAGGAGGGAAGCATATTTGCAACCGCCTTATCCCCTTTTGTCGCACAATTCCATAACTTGACTCCCACTTCGTCCCACAGTTCTTTAGTAAATATTGTAGCCGGGGTAACCCCGGGCAGCTTGGCCGCTGTCCATTTCAGCATGACTTTTAGGTCATGCGAAGACAAAAGTTTGTCATGCTTATCTAGTTACCTAGTCAGGACTTCAAATACGTCTCTTTCTTGGGCAGACATTCCGTCACCCGTGTTCCCTGCAGCTCACCTCCTTATCCTGGAGGGATTTTCTGCCAGCCAGCTCCTGCTTCCTCGTCAGCAGCACTGTTGGGGTTTTAGTTTAGTCTTAGTTTTTTTTCCTGTTAAAGGAATTTTCTCCCATATGCATGTTGCTAGGGGACAAATAGCTGTACTTAAGAAAGACAAAAAGGGGAGTGGGGCGGGCCTGGCTACTCCTTTGTCTACACCTGGGTGTGGGGTCAGTTCGCTCTGAGCGTCCGGAGAGAGAAGCTGCAGAGAAAGGAGCTGCTGCTTCTTTCTTTTTTGGCCGTTCTTTCTTCCTGCTGGAAGCAACGCCGGGACCCCAAAAGCCGCTTTCCCTGCCCTGCTGGAGACCGGGCTGTGGCTGCCCTGCCCCGCTGCTGCTTCGAGCTTTCGCTACGCTGTAGCCCTGCTCGCCCTGCCTGCCTGGGCCTCCGTGGGGTTCTCCCATCTGGATACATCTCGCCTGCCACCCGGGATTTGCGTCCGTCCCTGCCGTTCCAGCCGCCGTTCTAGCCTGCTGTTTCAGCCTGCTGTTCCTGAGAGCCCGGGATCAGCTGCCCAGGGGTTTGTGAAGCCTTTGTTCCATCCTTCCCGGGATCCCAGGGCACCAGAGCCGCGGGTTTCCCGAGCTCGCTCCGGAGCGCCCCCTGCAGCCGCGGGGGAACCATCGCACCTGCCCTGCTCACCGGGAGCCGCCAGCGCCCCTGCCGGCTGCGAGCGGAACTGCACCCGAGGGGAAATAGCCTGACAGCCGAGAAGGCTGGGACTGGGTTTGTGATTGCTGTTACTGCCATAGTTGTTGTTGTTTTGTTTGACTGGTTATATACATATATATATAGAGTAAAGAACTGTTATTCCTATTTCCCACATCTTCGCCTAAAGGCTCTTGATTTCAAAATATAATAACTTGGAGGGAAAAGGGGTTATATCTGCCACTTCAAGGGGGGCCTCTGCCTTCCTTAGCAGACACCTGTCTTTCAAAACCGAGACAAGCACTTAGGTTCTGCGGGGCTCACCGTTGGCCACTCAGATTAGGCAGATCTTCGCTTCCTCACATGGCAGCACCATTTGACGGCGATTGAGAGACAGGACACAGCTTGATGCAAGCAAAAGACGATTTATTGTTTCTACAGCATGGCTTATATACTGTTTCTACTACCTTAGTGAAAACTGCAATATCCATGTTTCCTAGCAACATTGATTAAGCACCACCGTGCATGATTTCCTTTAAACAAGACACAATGTAATATATAGCATTCCTTCTACTTTCTTCAAGTCCTTGTTTGCTGTTCCCAGGGCTT